>NC_056744.1:1422461331-1422661331 GCF_019279795.1 Protopterus annectens
CCATTTCTGGAAATCTCTTAAAGAAAATTTGGTTAAGAAAGAAAGAATAAAAGAAAGAAAGAAAGAAAGAAGCAAAACATATTAATGTACCGCTGAGTCATTTCATATGCTTCTCCTTTTAATAAAATTAAAAGAATGCGAATTAGTTAGTCCAAACATTAATAGCACGGGTGGAAATAATAGAAAATAAAGAATAACTGTGATAATTAGACATGGAATTAAAGCACCTAGCAAAGGGCTGTTACCAGATATTCACTAAACCTTTTGTTCCCTATACTTTTCACTGTAGGTCATGTTACACATTTCATTGACTTTTAAAAAGAAGGTGAATGAGGGAGGGCAAAGTCTTGTGGGGGTCAGTAATAAGCTGTTTGCTTCTTAGACTGCTAATTAACATAAATTATGGCATAAATAGTATGAAACATGAATGAGTAATTAAGAACACTTAAGCAGAATGAGCTGTCAGGAGACCACCTTCTCTGGTTTGCATTTTTAATGAATGTTTTCACTGACCTTTTGTTTTTCCTAATGCATTGAAGTTTTATGTCTGCTGTATGAGAACCATATCATTTTTCAGAAGGGCACCTTCTTAAATAACATTTTGATGACTATAAGGGTAGTACCTTAAGTAAACTTTAACCAAGTTGTGAATTTATTTTGTCTGCTTACCAGACGTTATCTATATTTAGACCATTTTGTCATTCATTATTTTTCAGAAATAGTTTTTGTCTGTTTTGATTTTCACTGTGCTTTGTATAAACTACACACATTTATTTTTAAGTAAAAGTGGTCTTCAGCAGGTGTGTCCCATCCTTAATATGATGTCATGGAAGGACAGCAAACATACAAAGTGTATTTTATTGGTATTAGTTCAAATAATCACAGTTCAGCAGACACACAAATAAATCAGACAGCTTAGAGGTAAACACTGTATAACAGGGCAAGCAGACCCATGCGGATACCAGCCATAATAATGGTATAAGCTACAGGTTAGATGACAGAAAATTTTTAAATAGTTTTCCTGGTGAAAGATTAAATGAGGCAGACAGAATGAACAGAAGAAAGTGTGTGGGATTCCTACTGGATAGCACATAGTTAAAGTGTTTCAATGATGGTGGTGCAGAATGTAGGTTAGGAGAAAGGATTTATAGGTCTACATAAGCATCAGTCCTGTGTTTGGCTCTTAAAACTGTCCTCTTTTATTAAATTATTAGTTCATTTATTCGCATAATGTTAGATACCCTTTAATGTAGATAGATATATGTGCACAGTAGTCCTTTATTGATTTTCCATCTAATGGATAATAAGTTATAGCTTTAATAGGCACATCTTGGTCATGTGGTTCTATATACAGAAAACAACTAATGACCTAAAATAATTTTAAGGCAAGGCCATGCTTTGATAGTTAAGCAGGTCTTTATATTCTAAGTTTTGCTTCTGTTAGGTGGGGACCCACAGGTCCCTTTTGCTGGTGAGAACCACAGATTACATGTGCTATTACAGGCCATTTTTGTATGCTAGAACTGAACATTAGCTTGACAGTAGAAAAGCTGATAATAGGAAGCCTGCATAGATTCACAGGTGTGTACTAGGCTAATGGCCCTGGTGCCTTTACAAGCCTAGCCCATAGAAGTGCCCTGGCATCATGCCACCTGACGTTAGTTCCCAGTGCCTCTATCAAGTAGAGCCACTGGAGTGATCCCTGTGGTGAACTTTCTATTACTCATCCACTCATCAAGATTTCTCTTGAAGAGGGCCAGTGAGGTGCTCTGCTTGACATGTATAAGAAGTCTGTTCCATAGCATGGGCAGTCTCTGGGTTATGAACCTGTCCCTCCAGCATGTTCTGTTGATTGTGGTAATGAGGTTGAGGTCTCTAGAGCGTGTGGTGCAGAAGGATTTGGATTTCTTTAGATGTAGCATTTCTAATGGAGCTGGGTCAGATATGGATTTGTAAGTCAAGCAGAGATCACCTCTTAGTAGATTATATGAGACAGAGAATAGCTGGAGTGTTTTGAGTCTGTCCATGTTGACATGTGTTTAAGGCCTGGGATCCTCTTCATGAGGTACTTTTGTGGACTTTCCAGCTGTTGCATGTGTCTAGTGAGGTATATGCCAAATAGGGCATTATACTGGATGTCTGGTCTAATGAGGGAAAAGTAGAGCGAAATGATGTCCTCTTTCTTCCTAGATTCAAAACCCTTGGTATTGAGATGTGCCACATAGAAAGATTTTCTGACCACAGTGGCAATGTGGTGGTCGAAGGAGAGGTTGCTGTCAACCTGTGTCCCCAGATCTCTTATAACACCTTCATTGTTCAGTGGGCTCCCATAGATGTGGTAATTAGTGGGAACTGAGTTTTCCCCAAAGAGGATGACAGTGCATTTTTTGGCATTAAGCTTAAGGCCATGGTTTCAACACCAGTCATTGGTCTCAGTGAGGCCTTTCTGTAGGATATGTACATCACTTGGGGAGTTAATAATGGCTGCCAGCTTGCAGTCATCTGCAGACTTGGTCAGCCAGAGTCCCTCCGTGTTGGCCTGGACTTCAGAGCATTAGATGCCAAGCAGTCGAGGATCCAGGACCGATCCCTGTGAGACTCCACTCGTGACTGTTCAGCAGTCTGACTTGGAGTCCATTACTTTCACACTCTGGGTTCTATCTGTGAGCTGCAACCCACCTAGTGATATAGGGGTTGATGCCTGGTTTGGTGAGTTTCTCAATAATTCCTGAGTGGGGAATGGTATCAAAGGCCTTGGCCAGATTGAGGTAGGCTGTATGGACTGACTGCCTTTTCTTCATCCACAGCTCTGGTGACTGACTCAAAGAAGTTAACCAGGTTGAGCAGGCATGATCTGCCTTTCACAAAACCAATTGCGTGGGATCTAGAGTTTGGAGGTTCCCTATATCCTTGTTAATTAGGTCCATGATGATGCCCTCCATACCCTTGCATATCAGACTCATCAGGCTAATGGGGCTATAATTCTCAGGGTCTGTAGTCGCTCCCCCTTTATGGAGAGGGATGACTGTAGCAGTGCATCATTCAGTAGGGACAAAACCTGAGGTGAGGCTGCGATTGAACAGGGCACACAGATGTGGTGCAGTTCACTTTGTACTTCATGTAGAACACATCCAGTGTATTGTTGGGTCCCATGGAAGCTGTATTCTTGGCTTTGGATAATGCAGCTTTAACCTGTGCTGCAGTAATGCTGGGTGCCCTGCATTTCTCAGGTATTATGATTGATCCTTTGGGGTGGAGAGGAGTAGTTGGCACTGAATCTGTTGGGCAGTATGTTGGCAATATCTATTGGCTCAGTATAGGAGGTACCATTGTGCAGTAACTCAGAGCAAACCTGGGTATTGCCATGAAGATTCTTGATATAATTATAGAAGGCTTTGTGGTTGTTTTTAGAGTCTCCTGCAATTCTGCCTTCATAGCTGGCTTTAGAGGTTTTGATGATGGATCTCAACTTTTTGTTGAGGCTAATAAGGGAGTTTTTCCAGTCTTGGGACTTCACCTTTTTCTGCAACAGTTTCTTCCTTCTGTTGTAGAGTTTATTAATGGCAGGGGATCGCCAGATTGGCTTCTTTTTTTGGAGGAGAGTGTCTTGCTTCTGTTGAGTATGGCTACTTACATGCATTTATGTATGTATTCATACAGTGCATTGGTGTATGATTTGGCAGTCATGCATCTATTTTCCATTTACATGAGTGCTGTGAAGTTAGTCACATCTGTTTTTAGGAGTCAAAAGTCAGTTTTGGAGAAGTTTTTCATGGTGGTTACCTTTGCGGTGGGGGGGGGGGGGTGACATGTGGATTTCCATGGTTATTAGTTTGTGGTCAGATCTAACCAGGGAGGAATCGACTATTGGTGTAGAGCAATGGTTGCCCATGTTTGAAATAACCAGGTCAAGGATGCTGGTTCCTCTAGTGGGGGTAAGAATGAGCTGGTCCATGGCATTGGAATTTATGAATTCCAGGAAGCATTGGGCCACTGTATTGGTGCATGAGTAGTTTTCCCAGTTGATAGAGGGGTAGTTGAAATCACCTAGTAGGAGAGTATTGGGTTGGACCCTAATAGTTTCCAGGGTGCTTAGGAACATGGAGTGAGAGTCTTGAGACATAGTTGAGGACCTATAGCATGCTACGACCTGAATCGCCATCTTACCCAATGTTAGTTGTACCTGAAGTATCTCAGACGCATTATGCTGAGCTAATAGTCTGTAAGTGTGCATATCCTTTATGGATATGGAGACACCACCATCTTTGGAGCTTTGGTCCATGTTCTGGGGCCAAAAGTTGTGGAATGAGTTATAGCCTGGTAGCGCAGGGGTGCTTTCTGCTGCTTTAAACCAAGTCTTCGTTACAGCTCAAATGTCGATGTTCTCCATTTTGAGGAGTGCTTCAAGCAAGTGCATCTTGAGATTTAGACTTCTAGCATTGAGCAGCATGACCCTCAGATTGCATTTATTTATACCTGTTATGGTGGTAATTTGGTCTTTGGAACATTGCCTAAAAAGGCAGTATAGGGGTGGCAAGAGCCTTAGCCAGTATCTGGAAACCCAGGGGTGACAGATGCAGGTCATCTCTGGCAAAGCATTGAGGTCAGTCAATCTTGTCATCCCAAGCTGACAGATACTGGATCCCCTTAGAATGACACCAGAAACTTAGCCAATTGTTGAAGTCAATGCGGTATCATTCTGGGCGATTGGAGGAGGCTGCTCAGGACTAGGGTCATACCTGCATGGGCCACATAATCCGATAGGTCTTCCATGTCTCGTTTCATGCATTCCAGGGAGGTGCATCTCAGGTCATCCACACCCACATGGACAGTGACAGAATCATACTTGCACTTGCTGTGGAGTGACCTGAGTGCATGTGTTATGTGTCAGATTCTGGCACCTGATAGACAGCTGACTGTTACATTCTCCTTATTCAACCTAGTGAGTGGGACATCAGTGTACCTCACTATCAAGTCAATTATGATTAGTGTATTGGGCAAGCTGTTTTGCCTTAGGGGCTTAGGTTGAGGTGCACACTGTATAGGTGAGCTATGTGTCTTGTGGTTTGTGCTGTGTTGTGGAGGTTGAGTGCGTTTCTGCTTTGGAGGTCTCTGCTGTTTGGGTAGATTTCTATTGAGAGCTTCCATGAAGGTGCATGTGTGGTTTGTGTTTTTATGTGCGAGCATCTGAAAAACAGCTAGGAATTGCACTGATCTGCCCCTGGATAAGATTTATTTCCTCTAACACACAGAAGTCAACTGTCTGTAGTGTGGTATTTCCGTAATATTTGATGCTATCTTATTAAGAACATTTCTGTACATGTCTCTACATCATAGACATAAGTAGTACTTTGGTTATTAAATAAAAAAAGAGAATAGAACTACACAATGTAAAGCAGCTGACTGTACAAACTGCAGCTTCTGAGATGTGCATAGTTTTAGAGGGTCATTTGTTTACTCTGTGTTGAAACTGCAGACCACAGACTACATTCACGTGAACCAGCTAGAAATGTTTTTATTCTTGAGACATAGGAATATATACACTCCACAGTAATTCTACTATACTGTTCAGTACACATACAGCAAGAAATTAAAGCCTCTGCTCTCATTTATATTACATTTCTATTTCTATTTCAAACTCATTAAACAAAATGTCTGCAATTCTCAGTGCCACTCTCAAGATAAGCAGCAAGCTTTTAAAATGGCAGAAATCACCCTGATCTCCAAACCCACTCTAACCATGATCATCAAACATTCACAAATATAAAGTTTCTGCAGAAGTCTGCACTGCCAAGAAGGTGTAACCATAAACAACAAATATCGAATAAATGATAAGATTATATAATAGACCTAATTCCTAAAATCTATGCTTTAACCATAAATATCACATACATCATGCATTATGTTTCTAATTCCTAGAGCCTAGCTAAGTATAAAGCACTAACATTGAAATATGACAATAGCTGCAGTTCCCCAAAGCACTCTAATTATGTGTCAGTCAGTAATAAGATGCCACAAAAGACCTGATTCCTAAGAGCAGTCTAACCATAAATATCAAACACTTAAATCTTAAGATACATCCCTCTAATTCCCAAAGTGACTCTAAGCATCAAGTACTAACAAAATGAAACATAAAATCAAAATTCACAATGTCCCTGATTTATAAAACGAGCTTCAGTTACCTAAGAAATGAAAAAAATAGGTCACACTGACCGTGACTTAAAAGTATTCTAACCAATACCTAATATCAACTTAGTAACCATCTCATACAGTTAAATAAGAAAACATAAAGTTTTACAATATCCATTACAGACTTTCCACTTACCTTGCATACATGCATCTTTTTTATCTGCTTCCTATTAAAAAAGTAATCCTATGGCTCTCCTTGTACCCGTTTTACTGGAGAGCATACCTTCTCCAAACTTTGCCTGTCCTCTTACCAGCCTCCTGTTTGCTACTTCTGGTGTTTCCCATTTTGAATCCAAGATTCCAGAAGTAAGAGCTTCTCCTTCACTTAGCTTTCAATAGGCTCCCCCACACCAGCATACTATTTATTTATAGTATCAGTGATAGACAGATAATTTGTCTTTTCATCAGATGAAGCATTGATATGATCGAGACTGAACCATCACATTTGTTTTTCGTACTTCACTGACCTGTGAGGCTATGTATTTGAACAAGAGATAAGGCACTCTTGCATTGTGCAAACAACATCAAAAGTAGTTTTGATTTTTTAATACAGGAGATAAATAAAACTATGTTCTTTTATTTATGTAGCACAGTGTTCTGTGCTGTCAGGACTGTAATTAATGAAGGCCAGCAGTTCAAATGCAAGTACAGTAAAAAGCATACCAAATCTGCACACAAAATATACGTATCAATACATAAAGTATGGGAACACAGCTCGCCTGGTCTGTTTTTTCTGCAGTCAGTTCCAGTATGTATCTTCTCTGAGCACTGAACTCGGCCTGTGTTTTTACCATCATGTTTGATACCAGGCTGTTCCAAGAACTAAGTTACCAAACTCTCTACAGAAGAATCATATTCCTGCTATTTGTACCTCTAGTTCCTCAGGAGTAGTGAACAACAACTGGAATATATTTAAAGTTTATCTTGAGATTTTCCATTTATTAGGCAGTGAACACCATTATTTACATACAAGATGGCACATAATATGAAAAATATTTTTGAAGTGGACCAGAATATTACAAACTGTTCTGGTAGACAAACGAAAGGGATGGTTAAAAGTGTTTATTTTGCAAACAATGTGCTTATATTTTGAAGTCTGACACAATTGTTTTAGAACATGGAATAAGATCCAGGATTTATTTTTATGGAGGAAATTGTCAAAGTAAGGGGGCAGTCTATTTGTCAAAGTGCTCAACCTGTCTGGCATTTTATGTTGGCAAAAGTGAAAGAAATCTGCTTAAAAGTATTTACGAGCACTTGTATGATATAAAAATAGGAATATTAATAATGCGTTATACAAGCTTTCTATCTGCTGTGTACAGTTTGACAACTTTGAAATTGTAATTTAATGACTGTTTATTAGTAAGAGGTTTGAAATATTATGAAGTTATATAGGGGGGTTCTTTCCTGTTTTAAAATGTAAAGCTTTACATACAGTATGGTAAATGTTATGTTTTTATATTTTTTATATCTTGGGTATTCCAGGGTCTTTTTAAGTAGAGCGACTAGAAGGTGAGGAAGAGTAAGTGCTACTGAGCAGGACATCCTAGATGGCTGGGTGGGTTGGTTGGATGTGCTGTTGTATGAGAGCAAAGGCTCAGGAGCTGATATTTGTGAGTTGGGAGATTTTAGGGTGGAGTACAGAGTTTGTTGTGCTATATGCAGGTATGTCTGATGCATTTGTATATGAGTGGTTGGCAGCGTGATTGAGCTTCTTGGGTTAGTTTGGAGTGTTTAGCTGTATGAATAATTGCAACTTAAAGCATGTGTAGGAATGTGTGTTAGCCTGAGTGGGAGGGGAGAAGAGTGTAAAAGATGCAGTGTGTGAGCTGGGGGTGGTGGGTGATTAAAGACTGAGAAAATGGGGGGAAACGAGAAGGAACATGATGATGATTGCATGGCAACAGACTCAGGAGGAGTTTAGAGAGGTGTGAAGGTAGCTGTAGTGGAGGTGAGTGGGAAATGGGAGTAGGATATGGAAGTGGAATGAGCCTGAGCATAGTAAGATTGAATGGAGATGCTTTCTCTCATAAGGAAAGTGATAAAAAATCCTAAAAAAAGATCAGTGGATCAGCGTCTTCAGGTTAGTAAAAGTGTGCAAGTAGACTTTAAGTGAAGTAGTGCTGTGTAGTATTTAGTGTATTTGTCAGCACAGATACTATTTAGATAAGTACACTGAGTGGTGTATCCTCAGCACTAACAAATTATAGATGCTGTCAGGCTCCCTAAGGCAGAGTGTTTAGTTTGTATTTCACTGGTAACATTACATACACACGAATGACTAAACTAAAACTTCTAAAATAATCAAGTAATAAGACTTATAGCCACACAGGGGTGAAAAGAGCTACAGCTGTATGCTTAATGTCCAGCCTTGAACTGTTTTAGCAATAGTTTTACAAAGTATAAGATAACATCTAGCAAAAACCTGCATAACTGAAAGTATCTGGATGTAGCTATATGAGCAAGTACCTAGTCCTAGGATTGCACTAATTAGTAGGACTTGGAAATCCAGTTAACAGAAATGGGAATCATAACCAAGCAATGCAAAGACATGTTTGCAGTTGATTCATGTGGCTCAGTTATTCTTTCTGTAAAAGATTGTAAGTAAGAATGTAGAATGTCTTTGAACATATGACTACTTAATCACTGAAGCCCATGACATGGGTATCCCGTAATAAATATGTATTTGTTGCCAAAGAGTAAGGCAAGACACAGTAATGAAGCATTTTATTTTTGTTTCTGCAATGCTAATCCCAGTTACTTTTTACTCAGTTCATATGAATGATATTAATGCTTACTTGTGGATGTAGTAACCAAGCAGGCCTACTGAAATTCTCACCATTTTTTTTTTTTTTTTTTTTGCCTGTGCTGCTATTGACTCTGTGTTTCTTGCTGTTTAGACTATGAAATAATGTAGTCAAGGTCTAAGATAGTAATACAGACCCAAATGTAGGCCAGTGGATATGACCTACAACTGAAAAGCCAGCCTAATAAAGAGCACAAACTAGACTGAATTTCTACATTTGGGAAACTTAGCTGTTGGACAAAAATAATAAAGTTTTTAATATCTTATTTGTGAATCTCCATGAATTTTGAATCTAGAATATCTTTATTGTGAAAATTATGCAAATTTGCTAGCCAGTTACAAAACTGCAATGAAAATATTTAATTCTTATGTATACTCCAGATAAGTTTTCATTTTCCTCTTGTATGTGGATAATGCATATTCAGTCAATCTAGCCAGATGATATTCTTGTTAATGTCATAACAGTCTTATACCATTGTCGCAGACTTTGTCTTTTTCTATACTATGTTCACCCACTGTATTCACTCACTGATTGCAAGAAAAGTAATACTGATGTTTCCTTTCTGTTGAAACATGCTTATCAGCTTCCTTGATGTTTATTGTTCTTATTAGATCTTCAGGAAGATTAAGTACTTCACACACACACACACACACACACACACACACACACACACACACACACACACACACACACTCCAATAACACTACAGGGTGGGCACACAGAAACAGAAGATAAGAACAAACAACACTTCCAGTATTCGATATTACATCAACCGCAGTGGTGCAGCAGTTAGCATTGTTGACTAACAGCAAGAGGTTCTCCTATTTGATTCTCAGCTGGGTTGCTTCTATTCAGAGTCTGCATGTCCTTCCTTCATTCACCCAGGTTTCCTGTAGATGCTCCGTTTTCCTTCCACATTCCATAGACATGTCTGAAGCATTTCTCCCTGGGCCTCTGCTGAAAATGGTCTCTGTCCAAGTCAGATTTTCCTGGTAAATTAATATTAAATAAATAAATATTTGCATTAAATGGAGACATATCTCCATATATTATGTACAGCAGATTCCATTGTAGTGTAGGGAATGAATATCTTACATTCATCAATTCACAACTGAATATATATTTTTACAGAAATGTAAACAACACTGCTATAGCTCAATCTTTGCTGTCCTAGTCATTCCATCTAGCTGTTTTTTAATCACATGCTATAATCACTATAGAATGAAATAGTAGCCATTGTTGATTCTATAGATATTCCAGGTCGTTAATCATAGGTAGAACAGTCATTGTCTGAAGTAGCAATTGTTGAGTGGAATACAGTCTCTTTCAGAAAAAGGAATGTACACTGTATTCTGGAATAGTCTGAGTTTGCAGACTGTGTGACACTTCCTAGCTGGTATTGTCTCTACGAGGATACATGCATTCTGTCAATAAGTTGTTTTATTGATGTATGGAAAAGCCCTCACTGCTGATGTAAAAACAGCTGAGCAAACTGTGCTGGCTTTTCTTGAGAGCACTTGCTGTACAATGGGGAATGGGAAATTTACGTTTTCCCCACTGTAGTGTGATCTTGGGGTTGGTATATATATATATATATATATATATATATATATATTTAGCAAGGGGTGTGGAGGGAACAGTTCTGCATTGAGCCAGCAATACATTTTTCTAATGATCCTTTTTATGATTTGACAAACTCTTTAAGCCTGACTTTTGACTGAGGATGCCTTGATAATGAAGTAATGTGTTGCGACTCCCATGCTTGTAGAAAAACTTTGAACTCTTGGCTCACAAAATCTGAACAGTCATGTTTGACACTACATTCAGAATGCCATGTCATAGTCAGCATTATTATAAGAACATTATAACAGTTGGAATAATGGTTAAGGTGTTCAACTCCCATGCACAGGGTACAAAGTTTGATACCGACATCCGGCCACTCCCTGTTTGGAGTTCACATGTTCTCTTTGTGTCTCTGTGAGGCTCCTCCCACCTCCAAAAAAACATGTTGAGTGTTTCCATCTCAAACTCACCCAAGAGTGGAGCTGGGGGCAGCAGCATAGACTCTAAATGGTGCCCTATGGGGAAAGAGTTGTATAGACCAGTCACTTTGGACATATACTGTGGTATTCAGTATCCTCAAGATAGGAGAACAAAAATCACAGAATACACTCCATGTCAGTGCTAGTCACTCAGTGGTGTAAAATTTGGATGTAGGTGATTTGTGAGTGCTGATTAATGTCACCAAGTGGGCATGAGTATTTGTCAGTGATAAGTGGGTTGAGGACCCAGCCTAATCTGACCTACACTGGGGAGCAATGCCAACAATGAGAATGGTGTATTGGCCCCTATTGACCAATGTGTGTAGCCGTAAAAGTGCAGCAGCCCTGGGTCAATAAGCTACTGGCCAGCCAGTGTCCATTTACCCAGCATGGGTTATCTGGGCTAGGTCTGTTGAGCAAAAGCTGGACATAAAACCATTCAACCTGCCTAAGAATTGCTTACTCAGTATAGCTTCACTGACAGAATGGATCATGGAAGTGGATGACCTAATGGTAGGGAGACACTGGACATCCTTTGTATGCAGGACACAAGATGGAAGGGCAGTGCAGCACAGTCACTTGGCTTTGGATCTAGAGTCTACTACTCAGAAAGAGGACAGACTAGAAAAGGTTTTATAATTGTGATGAGTGAAAAGCTACAGAAGACAGTAAGGGATGTCATCAGAATGAGTTACAAACTCAACACATTCAGACTCCAATGTAATGATAGGGTAGTATTTATAATCTCAGCCTATATGCCACAGCAGGGTTGTGATAGTGAGGAAATAGTGCATTTAGACAGCAGTAGCAGGAGCTACTAGATAAAGCATGACAGTGTGAAATAGTGTTGATAATGGGGGTCCTGAATGCATACATCAGGAGAAGGATATGAGGGCAGCCTAGGTCAACATGGATGGGGCAATAGGAATAAAGAAGGTGAGGCCATTCTAGACTTCTGTCTGGCAAATGGTTTGATAGTAACATTTCTGGACTGGTAGTTTTACCAGCACTTGACACTTGCCTTCTCCAGGAAAGAGACACCATTATCAGCTTGATGATGGTACAGATTGTCAGTCCATTTGTCAATCCTTCTTCCAGTCACAAAAAGAAAAAGTTAAGCAAACAGCCTTTGCCACCACAGCAGACTAGCAGTTTGCCTCAGCTGGAGATGAGTCTCTGTTGGAGCCATTTATTGTACTTCAGATCACTCATCTTTTACCCCAAATCCATCTGATGTGGCATCTACAGCCACTATGACCCAGGGGGGGTAGCCACATCCTTTATGGCTATTAGAGTCCCCTCAGTGGGCAAGAAAGAGCCACTCTTGTCAGTCCTAAAAAAGAGAATAGGGTTCCCTTAACATGTTATATCAGAATGCTGTGCCCATCCCAGGGGAAGCAGTGGCTGCCATTAGCAACACAGTTGGCCCAATTTTACCTATCAAAAAGAAACAGAAAACCAAACATGTAGCTACTCTTACCCAAATTTCTTTGGATAGGAGTAGTTTACTGGGACTGGCGCAGGGTTTAATTTAGGGAATTGATCAGTCTTGTAGAGTAACTTCTGGTAAAAGAAAGAGGGGTCTCTTTTTTTCCTGGAGAGATTCAAGAGTCGGAATTTGAGCAGGAAGATGCAGGGACAGATTCAGGATTTTGTCCTCATATTTCTTATTCAGACTCAGAGCTCAGTTTCTATGTGTTCCTTTGGTGGTTTCTCTTTCTCTCAGACTATTGCTTGAATGTCCCATTGTTTTCAGTGGGAGAACACTGAGGTTTATCAGTCCCTCCGAAAATATTATGAATTGTTATGAAAAGATTTTCCAGAACCTACACCCATTCCTTCTGTCATGTCTTGTCTGCTTTAGAGGATGTGTGTCTTGCTGGCTGCAGTTTTCCTGATAGTCACCCAGCTGACCCTAAAAGGCAGATAGGATGTGTAAAGCTCCTCAGTCTTTAAAAATTTTCTACACTGTTATCAAACCTGAGCTAGCAGCCATAGCTTTAGTTGACTACTCTGCTGCTAAACGCTTAGTTAATTCCAATCCTTCTCATTCTAATATGGATGGGAAATTATTGACAGGTGTGGCAAAAAGGTAAACGTCTGCAGCTTTGATTTTCAGGATTTTAAATTGTCAGGCTATGAAAAAGAAAGTATGAGGAATATTTTATCTGCAGTGTCTTTTTGTGAATAAAAAAATGCTTTAAATAACTTTCTTCTGTTGTACAGGTCACTACTCATTATTTGTAGTTTGTTAATGACTCGATTCTTTTTCCAGGGCTATGGTCACTGGTACTGTTTTCAGGAGATTTGCTTGTCTGTATTCTCATGACCCACATATGATTTAAAAACGAGTTTTTTAATTCTTCCTTAGATCTGTTCTTTATATATACATGTATGTACATGCACACACACATATATAATACTTATCTATACACACACTCATATATGTATACAGGTGCACTTATTACCACTGAAACACCCAAACGATAAGAATGGAAAGTGATCTTTGACACGGATCTTACATAAAAAGCTGTGATAGTGGTCTGTTTTTGTAATTCATACACTGATATCAAGAGTACTAGAACTAGATTTCTCTTTTTTGCTATATATGTATTTTGAAATGAATCCAACTTATTTACACCATGTAGGTCAGTAAATCCAATACTAATTATTCAGCAAAGAGAGTGCTTTAATTTAGTGTATAAAAATAGGTGAACAGGGAATATTAGGAAAGACTGTTAAGTTAATGAGCAGCTGAAAAGATGTAGTCAGCAGAATCCAGAAAAATTGACACATTGATAGGTAAGGAGAAACGTATTGGACAATGGAGTGGACAAGTAACTTTAGCTTTGTATTTCAGTTTTGTCTGGAAAAAGAAAATTATTTGTGCAGTGCAGCAGTTCTCCTGACACAAGCCCTTCATGTCAGCCACATTTCCCTTATAACTGAGTGTTTCCTACTGGGCAATTGACCTATTCGCAAGGGAGATATGAGCTCATTTACGCTTAATGCTGGACTATGGGCATTTGACCAGCTCATTATTGGATATTCTACTGCTATTCTTGTGATGAGTCTACCAACAGCTCAGGCAGATATGCCATCAACTTAGTATCTCATCTGAAGGCTGGCACCTTAGGTGTGCAGCAGCTACCTTCCTTCCAAAGGCTGGCACCTTGGGTGTGCAGCAGCTACCTCCTTTCCAAAGGCTGACACCTTGGGTGTGCAGCGGCTACCTCTCTACCAATGGCTGGCACCTTGGGTGTGCAGCAGCTACCTCCCTTCCAAAGGCTGGCACCTTGGGTGTGCTGCAGCTACCTCCCTTCCAAAGGCTGGCACCTTGGGTGTGCAACAGTTACCTCCCTTCCAAAGGCTAGCACCTTGCGTGTGCAGCAGCTACCTCCCTTCCAAAGGCCGGTACCTTGGGTGTGCAGCAGCTACCAACCTTCCAAAGGCTGGCACCTTGAGTGTGCAGTAGCTACCTCCCTTCCAAAGGCTGGCACCTTAGAAGTACAGCAGACCCACACAAATGCTGCACTGCTATCAGACATGGAATGGGGACCAAATACCAGATGTAAGAATCTGGTCATCCAGTGTTCATGAAAGGTACTGCTTATGTATTAAAAATGTGAATTGTTGGCATGCAAAATAATGTTTTGGAGAAGGAATGAGGTTTAAGGGAAGGCAGGAGCTGAATAATCTATGTATTGATTGACCGACAGAGACTGTATAGAAGACTGTAAGTGATGTATAATGTTTGTAACTGAAAATATGTCAATATGGTTTATTTTCATTTGTATAAATGTATGATTGCCTATGTCATAATTCAATAAAAATGTTTCTTGTTTAAAAAATAAGGATGGTACTTGCTGAGATTGTGATACTGCCAGCATTTTAAATGTGATTGTCAGAGATTCTGACAGAATCTTTGTACTTTACCACAATGGCTGTCTAAAAAAAGAGACTACGTTCCAAAAAGCAAACCAGAATCAGAAGAGTGAGTGAATAAAAAATGCATGGTAGTGTTGCAAGTAGTCTCAGTGGAGTATCAGCTGCTGATTAGTAATGATTAACAATGTATCTTTTAGATAGGCAGCTTTGGCTGATTTGATACTTTTTATAAAATATTCCTATACTCTGTCATTAGCCACTGAAGGCATTGTGTCCTAAGTGTCATGGTGTAAACATTATCCACTTTTTTTTTAAATGTCTGTCCTTCATTGTGTTTTTTGCTTGCTTCCCTCAATAGATACAATAGTGACAAAAGTTTTATTAGATGAATGTATAATAATTTTGCTAGTAATACTTGTAAGTAACACAATCATTCATTACAACAGTCATGAATTATTTCTGTTGAATCAATTATATTCCTTTCTTACTGTCTTTGGCACCTAGTAGCATGCAATAACTGGCATATGTAAAGGTCATATTTTGACTTTTGTGCTTAACTCCTAAATGTCACCCGCAAGTTAACCAAGTCCAGATGTCTCTGTTACCTGAATAGTGCGTACCTATTTGTGTGTGTCTGTCTGTCTGTATCCAATTGTGTGTGTGTGTGTGTGTGTGTGTGTGTGTGTGTGTGTGTGTGTGTGTGTGTATGTGTCTCTCTCTCTCGCGCTGTCTCTCTTATTTGTGATAGCAGAGATTTCCAACATGATATATCTAGAATATGTACCTGTTACTAGTTAGTACCTGAATTATGGAAATGTATTGCATGGAACTACAGAACCCATGACCATACATTAATTCCTAGGACAACATCAAGGACATAGCAGCGCAGAGGGACCAGATAACATTTACACATTGCCACATTTGTTGTTTTGTGGTATGGCTGTTTTCATAGTGGAACAAGAGTTAATTTTATTACATATTTGAAGAAATGATTAATGTCCATAGCAAAAAGAACTTTGATCACTTCTGCATGCACAGAAGTTAAAACAGACCATCTGAAAAGGAAAGTGGCACTTGATTTATACTTCTGTGACCACCTCTCATGCATCATGATTGATGCCATGCTCTGATACTGTATGCTCATGAGTTTAACAGTGGAGTCCACAGGAAAAAAAAAAAAAAAAGCCACTGTTTACTATGAATTAGTGAATCTGGCTAAGTTGTTTAAGGCAAAGATAGTCTCTGTTGTCTCATTTTATAATATGGTATCCAAAGTGAGAAAGAAGCAGGAAGTTCAGAAGTTACCTAAGTTGGCTAAACTGAATAAATTCCCACAAGACAGTGCTAAGGCCATTCCATTGCCATAGGAAGATAAAACCCAAACTTCGTCTCAGTTGACCCTCTTCATTTTTTGACTTTGCCTGTGATTAATTACCTGAGAAGTCAAGACCTATGCTTGATACTCACAACGAATACCACCACAAAACCAGCTTAAAAAAGCTGAATAACTGAAAAAACAGTTGGGCTTCTTTATTTCTTCTGATGTTAGAAAACTTTACATCAGATATCCCAAAGACGCAAAATTTCTTCTTATTCTCAAAATTCAAAAAACTTGAGAAAAACCCCGGGAGGACCTATAGTGTCAGGGGGCAGGGGCTTATCTGCAGAATGTTGGTATTTTTTATGATTCCCAGCTAAAAGCTTATCTTTCTAGGGTGCCATATCACATTAAAAACACTAACACAACTGTTATCGGGTCTGTGTGATCATTAAATCTTTTTACACTGATATCAATGCTAGATGGGGGCTGGAGGCTGATATTAAAATGTTAGGGGAATGGCCTTGTACTAGGTATATCATTCAGTTATTAGAATTTTCTCTCACTCAAAATTATTTTGTTTTGAGAATGGGTTTTTCTTGCAAAAAGAAGGCATTGCCATGGGTGCTTCATTTGCTCCCTCTTAGCTGTTTTGTTCATGGCCCATTTTGAAAATTTGTTCATGAATTCCACTGAATTTTTTGTGAAGAAGATGGTGATGTATAAACAATATATCAGTGATTTGATGTTTTTGTGCAAGGGGACTTCTGGGGAGTTTGATGTTTTTTATCGAGAATCTAAGCAAAAATCCATGTGGGTTTGAATTTACTTTCAGTGCACATAAAACATCCATGCAGTTTCTTGATGTTGAGTTGTATTTGGGGTTGAATGGTAAACACAGTTTAATCCTTTTCATAAGCATACTGCTGTGAATAATTTTTTGCATGCTACCAGCATGCATTCTCCTCATTTGATCAAGTCTTTACCATATGGGGATTTCAAGCGCATTTTCAACAATACTTCTGAGAAATCTCAGTTATCAGTTGAGTTTGGCAAGATCAGGAATAGGTTAAGCAATAGGGGATATTCTGTAAGTGTTATGCAAGATGCTGAACTTAAAACTGGGTGAGTGGATGAACATGGAAAAAAGGGTTCATCCAACAAAAGACACAGGAATAGTGTGGGGGTAACTCACAGCAGATGTAATAGATACTCCACTGATCAGTGATGCTATGTATTTTGTTAGCAGATTTTCACCTTTTTCTGCTACTTTAAGGGATTTAGTTGTTAATTTATGGTCTATTCTTAGTAGAGATGAAATTATTTCTAAACAATTTCCTGATAAAATAGTTTTCTCTTATGAAAGGTATTTCAATCTGAAAGAGATGTTAAATACAAGGAAAAGAAGAAAGGAACAGAGTGAGGTGGGTTCCTTTCTTTGCAGCAGGTGCAAGAGCTGCAACAAGATCCAGAATTTAGATGGGTCTTTTATTAATGGAAAGAAATATAAAGCAGAGGATCATTTTGATTGTGATTCCTATGGAGTTATTTACATGATCGGTTGTGGCTGCCATTCCCCTAAGTAATATGTAAGGACAGACTAAGAGGAAAGTGAAGTTAAGGATTTTGGAGCACTTAGGTGATGTAAGAAATGGTAGACTGGATAACCCTGTTGCTCAACATTTTCATTCTATGCACAGTGGGTTGGTGGATAGTTTCTTTTTTAGTGTAGTTGCTAGACCACAAATTGTATCAGGAAGCATCAACAGTGATTTCTTACAAAAGTTGTTACAATTAGAATCCAAGTTTATTATTAATTTTGGTACACTGCATCCCCATGGTATGTGTGAGGACCATGCCCTGGCCCAGCAATCAAGGAGCCTTAATCCTCACCACTAACACCAGGGAGGGTGCCTCATTATAAGAGGAAAAGGATAACAAATACACACAGTAAAGTACAATTTTCCTTTAAGTGCACACAGAGATCACAGTCAGTCTGGGGCTGGTTGCTCCCTTGCTCTCCAGGTCCCCAGTAAGACCCTCCACTGGCACAGCTATAGGGTCCGGATCTCAGCCTAACCGGCAAGCTAACCTCCAGTGCCCTCTCTGTCCCACCAGTGCTTTGTGTCCCTGCCCAGGTAGCTGACACACCACACACACTTTGAGATAAGTATTTATACAACTTCACAGACACTCCTGGGAAAGGCTGACACAGATTCTCCAGCTGTGCCCCTTTAACCAGACTATACGGTAGTCATTTCTGCCACCACCAGCTAATACTTATCAGCTACCCAAAGGCCCTTAAAAGGGTGTCAAATTATTACTGTGCAGCATTATTATCCACTTGGTAATGTGACTAATCAGTCTAAGGCTTATTGGAAGGGCTTATTACAGGATCACTTATAATCATGCAATGTACTCTAGAGCTTACTTATCTCTACACAAATCAGCCACAGGTAAAAGGGTTTAAAATCTTTAATAATAAATAATTAAAAACACAAGACAATACTACTACACCACAGTGATATCTATGAGTTCAGAGATCACACAGAAGCTTAAAACAATACAGTTGGAAAGTTCTGATATAACAGATAAACACTTGTCTAACTTTCTTCTAAGTTCCTAGCTATTACTACAAGAAAACATACTTCTTAAATGCTACTTACATAAGACAACAGGCAGAGTGCTGATACGTTGGATATCAAGATGAAAATGCTTAGTCTCTCACTGAACAATAGTTTTTAAACTCACTAACAAACAGCTCTGCTAGGCCCTTCCAAATTACATCATTTTGACACTTAGGTTTTCCCAGTATACACATTACATCATTTTGACACTTAGTCTGGAGTTCCCAGGCAAAAAGGCTAATTATTTAGCAATCTAACACCTGCTCAGGAAACTACAACAATAAAAGACATTTCACATGTACACTCTAGCAATTATTCCTTAAGTTAAGACAGTAGAAAGAATGCATTCAGCCATCCACTTCGGCACCATTTAGATCAAAAGAGTATACAAGACATAATTTTAACTTCAAAGAACATTTGAAATGCTTGGCTTGGTTTTTCTTACAGCAGATGGCAATGTTGCTACAATCTTGAAGTTCACATTTTACAGTGTTTTCTTTCATTTAAGAACACATGCCTGTATTTTACATTTATATTTACAAATGATAGAATTATGTGTCAATTTCTATTTGACTAGGCTGGCAGCCTTCGCCAATCTTCCCCCAATCTTCACAGTATGAATTTAGAAATTAATTGATTTTATGTGGCAAATGTTGGGTGGTTGTTATGGGCCTCATACATTGTTTTTAAATTAAGTAATGTGTGTTATAAAACGTTTGGAACACTAGTTAGTTGTTTGATTGGGTGTTAATTGTCATTTTGCAATTTGTATAAAAATAGCTACTTTGCAAATGCTTATTTTTTCTTGAAGGCAGTAGCTGAGATACCAGAAGCATTAGATCTGTTTCTTTGCAGTCTCACCTCTGGAGCTCCATGTGTTTTTTGATACTCACAAAGCAATGCAGGTCTACACAGACATAGCTTAAAAGGCTATTTGTAAACCATGTTTATAGACTGTAAATCAAAGTTCCTAGTGTTAAATGTACAGACAGTGTAACAACAAAGGCTGAGCTGAATGTGACTAGACCAGGCCTTCATATAATGTTATAAGTTATGTGGTCTTCCACAGACCCAGGGAACAACAAACCAATAAGTATGCTAGGTCTCATATGCCAGGCCATTGAAAGAGTCATCATGGATCTCATAAACAATGACAGATGAAACCTGCAGACACTGGACCTTACTCAGTTCAGTTTTGTCAAAGACAGGTTATGCCTGTTTAACTTAGTGGACTTCTTCCAAAAGTCACTAAAGCTATGGACAAGGGCAAAACAGAATCTACTGTTTACTTTGACCTGGACAAGGCATTCAACACAATATCACTCTTAGGCATGATAGATAAATTTAGAAAATTAGTATAAACCCATACATCATCTGATAGATAGCCTGTTGACTCACTGATAAGAGACAAGAAGTTAGCATATGGGGAATCCACCTCCACAAAAATGCCAGTCAGTAATGGAGTTCCCCAGGGATCGTTCCTGGGGCCTGTCCTTTAGGCATCTATGTCTGTGAAGTCAAAGGCCTCTGGCTGACAAATTATGCATCCAGCTGGAAACTAGATGTGGTCATTGAATGGCCTAAAGGCACATATACCTTTCAAGAGGTCATGATGCAGGCAAGCAACTGGTTCCAGAGCTATGGACTAAATCTCAATATGAAAACATGATTAGCAGTACCCTTTGGAAAGGCATCCACCTCTTGAAATTACCACAGTAACAATACACTCCATAAAACAGAATCAGTGGTTAGGAATCTGGGAATGCAACAAACCGTATTGATATTGTAATGCCCGTGCCCTGGCCCAGCAATCAAGGGAGCCTCAGTCCTCACCACCAACACCAGAGAGGGAGTCTCATGTATGAGGAAAGGATAACAAATACACACAGTAAAGTGCAATTTCCCTTAAGAGCACACAGAGATCACAGTCAGTCTGGGGCTGGTTGCTCCCTTGCTCTCTCCAGGTCCCCAATAAGACTCCCCACTGGACCAGCTATAGGGTCCAGATCTCAGCCTAGTGGGCAAGCTAAAACCTCTAGCACCCTCTCTGTCCAACCAGTGCTTCGTGCCTCTGCCCAAGTAGCTGACACACACACACACATGCACTTTGAGATAAGAGCTTATACAACCACACAGACACTACTGGGAAAGGCTTGCACAGGTTCTCCAGCTGTGCCCTTTCTCCCAAACTATATGGTAGTACCAGCTGTCACCACCCCACTAATACTTATCAGCTACTCAAAGGCCCTTAAAAGGGTGTCCAATTATTACTATGCAATATTATTATCCAGGTGGTGAGTGTGACTAAACAGTCAAAGCTTATTAGAGTGACTTTGTACAGTTTTACCAAAGGCATGCAAGCACTCTTATGAGCTTAGGTTATCTCTACATAAACCAGCCACAGTTAAAAGGTTTTAAAATATTTAATAATAAATAATTAAAACCACCAGACAATACTTTCTACTACACAGTCAGTGCTAGTCAAAAGTTCAGAGATCACACATAAATACTTAAATCAGTAGTACAGTTCTGACATCACAGAAAAACACTTAGTCTAAACTTTATAATTCCTAGCTATTGCTACAAGAAAACACACTTCTCAAATAACTTAAGTTACATAGAGCATAAGGCAGTGCTGAGTTGGATGTTCAAGACAAAAATGCTTAATACCTTCTGGTTCTCTCTGTTTAAACTGAAACTGCAGTTCTGATAAAACATTACATCATTTCACACTTTCCTGGTGTTCTCAGGCTGACAGAAACTGCATTTACATTATTTTACACTTAGAGCAATAAAGGACATTCCACATGTAAATTCTGGTCATTAACTTTAGCCTTAAAACAATATGCAGGAAGCCTTCATTTAGCCTGGCCGGAGCTAACTTTAGTTCAAAGGGTCACACCATGCTTTTACTGGGTCAGTAGAGAACACTGTTGCCACATTTTTGTAACAGCATTTTTTTCATTTAAGACAACAAACCTGTGATTTACATTCATATTTACAAATTATAGAATTATGCATAAAATTATATCTGGCTAGACTTGCAGCCTTCACCCTTCTCTACCAGTCCTCACACCCCCCCCCCCTTCTGGAGAACTCTAGCTAGGTTTTCAAGTGACCCTTGAGAAATGCCACTTGAGAGGGTTAGGGCTATTTGAGTGTACCTCACCCCATTCCCTGTCTTGAGAGCCCATCTGCATTGGCATTGCTACTCCCACTGTGGTGCTGCACTGACAAATCATATGCTTAACCCTAGGCTGCATCTTTGCAACTTGGCATTTTGCTGTCTGGCTCTGTTTAACCATGTTAGAGGGTTGTGATCAGTCATAACAGTGAATTTCCTTCCATACAGATAAGGCTGGAGTTTCTGCAATGCCCACACTATGGCTAGACATTCCTTCCCTATAGCTGCATAGAATTCCTCCCTGGGTTGGAGCCTACGACTGAGATAAACCACTGGGTGTTCTTCCCCCTCTGAAGAAATCTGGCTAAGTACAGCCCCAACCCCATGGTTTGAAGCATCCACCTGCACAACAAATTATTTGCTGAAACTGGACTGGCTAACACAGGGGGTCCTCCCAAAGCTTCCTTAAGCGTCTGGAATGCCTGCTCACATGCTGGGGTCCACTTATCTGGCCTGTTCTTCCTTGTCAGGTCTGTGAGGGGAGCAGCTATGGTACTATAATCAGGGACGAACTTTCTGTAGTACCCTGCTGTCCCTAAAATGCCCTCACCTGCTTTTTAGTAACAGGTGCAGGCCATGCCTGAACAGCTTCCACTTTGGCAGGTTCAGGCCTAATCTTACCACTCCCCACTCTATGTCCTAGGTAGGAGACCTACGCCATACCCACCTAACATTTGCTCGGCTTAATGGTCAACCCTGCCCTCTGTAGTCTGCCCAGCACCTCCCTGACATGCTGAAAGTGCTCCGGCCAGGAATGGCTGTAGATGGTAATATCATCCAGGTAAGCAAAGGCAAACCCTCCTGCTCCTGCTAGGATATGATCTACCAGACTCTGGAAAGTCACTGGGCATTCTTCATCCCAAAGGGCATCTTTGTGAACTCATACAAGCCAAAAGGAGTCACAAAGGCTGACTTCTCTCTAGCACTGGGAGTCAAGGGCACCTGCCAGTAACCCTTGGTAAGATCAATGGTTGTAAGATACTTATCCCCACCCAGCTGCTCTAGGGCCTCATTTGTCCTAGGCATGGGGTAAGCATCTGACTCTGTGTGACTATTTAATTTCCTGTAGTCCACACACAACCTGGTGCTGCCATCCTTCTTTGGCACCAGCACCACTGGGATGGCCCATGGACTGTTGGACTCTTGAATCATCCCTAGTTCCAACATCTCCTGTATCTCCTCCCTCAGTGTCTGTCTGACTCTCTCTGGCACCATATAAGGCATTTGCCTTTGGGGTCCTGTATCCACCTGGTGCTGCACTAGGTGGGTGCACCCTGGTTTCCAGTGAACATGTCCCCATATTCCTGCAACACTGCTTAGATTTCTCGAAACTGGGTAGGAGATATCTGCTGGGACATTGGTACCCCTTCCACTGAGGTGTCAACCCGAGCCTCACTGAGGAGATCAGTCCCCAGATCTCCCTCAGACTCCTCCTGCAATCCAGTGTAAATGCTCAGCACAAGGACCTTCCTATCATGGAAAGGTTTCATCACGTTAACATGGTACAATTTCCACCAGGTAGTTAACATCACTTACCTTTCTTACCACCTTGTATGGTTCCTCCCAAGCTGTTTGCAGCTTGTTGTTTCTGACAGGAATGAGAACTATTATCTGCTGCACCACAGCATACTCTCTAGCTTGAGCATTCCTGTCATACCACACCTTTTTCTGTTGTTGGACTTCTGCCAGGTTCTCCTGGGCCAAGCCCATCAGTTCCCTGAGCCTTTTCCTGAGGTTTAGGACATGTACCACAACAGACTTCTTGTGAGACTCGCACTCATCTTCCCACTCATCTCGAATTAAATTTAGAGGTCCCCTCACCCTATGCCCATACAGCAACTTAAAGGGTGAAAAACCTGTGGATTTCTGGGGAACTTCTCTGTAAGCAAACAACAGATGGAGCAAATATTTGTCCCACTCCCTCTTAAACTGATCTGCAAATGCCCGTAGCATGGACTAGATTGTAGAGTTTAACCTTTCAACAAGACCATTAGTCTAGGAATGGTAGGGGGGGGGGTCATCATGTGCTTCACCCCACAGGACTTCTGCAGACAAGCCAGCAGATCTGACATGAAATTGGCACCTCTGTCAGTCAGTATTTCTTTTGGGAAACCTACCCTGCTGAAAATCTCTAACAAAGCATTTGACACCTTCTCTGCCTCAATGGAGGACAGAGCCACTGCCTCGGGGTATCGTGTAGCATAATCCACTACCAATAGGATATACTTTTTCCTTGTGGAACTTGGGGTACTCAGAGGACCCACAATATCCATAGCTACCCTCTGAAGTGGCTCCTCAGTCACAGGCAAAGGCATCAAAGGAGCTCTCCTCTTGTCAACTGCTTTGCCTACCTTTTGGCATTGCTCACAGGTCCTGCAGTACCCTGTTACATCTCTAGCAATTCCAGGTCAATAGAAGTTCTGCATAATATGCCTCTTTGTACATTTTATGCCCATATGACCTGCAAAGGAAATATCATGGGCTATGGCTAGAAGCGCCAGGTGGTAGGCTCTAGGCACTACCAACTGCTGTATTCTCTCACATTCTAGCCCTCCCTCAGGAATCCACTCTCTGTATAGTATCCCATTGTCCCAGTATACAGATTCCCCCTTTCCTTGAGAATCAGGTGCCTCCCTAGCTACCTGCCTCAGGCCTTGCAATGTAGGGTCTGAGAGCTGAGCCTTTCTCAACTCTCTCCTTGTAACCCTTCCCAGCTCCCCTTCCACAGGACATCTGGCATCCTCTGACAGTGATGCCTCACTGTCAGCCTGGGTACTACTACTCCCCTCTACCTTTGCAGTCCCTCTGTCCAAGGGAACATCAGTACCCATAAGCAGCTGTGGCTCACATTCAGTCTCACTGCTACAGAGTAGCTCCCTCACTGAAATAACCACCTCACTAGTCCTGGCTGCAAGTATGCAGTCTGTCAGGGTCTTCCCAGGCTACCAGACCCACATGCTTGTCTCCTAGCTTGACTGCATGTAACTGCATAAGCACATGGTACTGCCTCATCCAAAACCTTCCCTCTCAGGACATCTGCAGGATGCGAGTTTAGCACCCCTGTTGTTTCAAGACAACCTACTATTGGCATTTTGTCTTTCCCATTTGGCTCCCACACCTTTTGTTCCCCATGTTGCCTCCGTGGTCACCTATTTGCCACATGGCCCCACTGGTTGCATTCAAAACATTTAACCCTAGCTCCTGGACGTGTACCTAGTCTAGTGGCTTCCCCTGCTACTGGTAGATTCTGTTAGGGCAGTCTGTGCTGCCCACTACGGGTTCCTTTAGACCCATGAGCAATACTGGGGGTCCCCCCTCTGTGCAGGGCTGCCTTGCTTGCTAGGTATAGGTCTCCCTTCTTTCCCAACTCATCTGAAGTAGCACATTGTCTATCAGCTAACCAGATCCTCATGTTCTCAGGCAAAGTGCTAAGGGCTTGTTCCTTCCTCAAAAGGTCTGCCAGCCCTTCAAAAGTGGTGACCTGACATACACTCACCCACCTATGGAAATAAGTGCTCTATTCAGCAACATATTCACATACACTTTAATCTGCCTTGCGTCAGTGCTCATGAAACTTTTTCCTATACATTTCAGGTGTTAGCTTAAAACCTTCTAAAAGAAATTTTTGCAGCAGTATAATCAAAACAGTCAGCGTCATGCATTTTTGATACAACAGTTACAGCTTTACCATGGAGTAAGGGGGTCAGGAGCCGTACCCAGAGCCCTTGGTCAACTTCATACTCTTTATATACCCTCTCAAACATATAAATGAAACTATCAAAATTGTCCCCCTCATTAAACTGTGGAACAAATTTACTGACCTTTTGTGCTTCTGAGGTCCAGTTACTCCCTTTCCCATTACCTCCATGGTTCTGATAAAGAGTCAGCATCTCCTTCTCATACTGCATCTGCCTCTTTTGTTCCTCAGCTTGCAGACATAACAGATTCTCATTCTCCTCAGCCTGCAAATGTTGCAGTCTCTCATTTGCTTCTAATTCCACATGCCTGGCCTCCAACTCAAGTCTGTTTAGCTCCAGCTGGATTTTTAAGTCCACTGCAGAAAGGTTAAGCTGTCCATTCTCTGAGGGAATTATATCTCCACTGCCAGTCTGATTGTCCTCCTGGTTGCTGTTTTCTGATGCAGCTGTAACCAAGGCTGCAATCAGGTCTGCCTTAGTCAGGTTTTCATGCAACAGTCCCCTAGCCTGGCGCATCTCCGCCAGCTGGCTCCTTGTCAGCATTCCATACTCCTCTGCTGACATGCTGCCTTTTCTCCCTGACTAACTAAGCTAACAAAAGAAGTAAAACAATTGTGATCTGAACTGCGTGGCTGTTTTAGAGTACAAAACACCTTCAAAGCTCACTGTACAAAAGCTACAGGATTCACTCTACCCACACCACTTGTAAATTCTGGTCATTAACTTTAGCTTTAAAACAATAGGCAGGAAGCCTTCATCTAGCCTGGCTGGAGCCGACTTTAGATCAAAGGGTCACAACATGCTTTTACTGGGTCAATAGAGGGCACTGTTGCCACATTTTTGTATCGGCATTTTTTTCATTTAAGACAACAAACCTGTGATTCACATTCATATTTACAAATGATAGAATTATGTATAAAATACTATCTGGCTAAGCTGGCAGCCTTCACTCTTCTCTACCAGTCTTCACAGATATAATTTTAATTGCAAACATTATACATAACAAACCATATTGGCATAATTTTAGTTGCAAACATTATACATCACTTATAATCTGTCCAGTCATTGTCAATCAAAAATTACATAGCTCATTCAAATCCTGCCTTCTTTTAAACCTTGTTACTCCTCTGCATATATTGTTCTCACGATTCCCATTTTTTCTATGTAATTTGCTCCTACCCTTTAGTAAGTATCTCAGTTTCAGTTGTTTTATCTGTTATTATATACAGTAGTACAGCTTGTTTAGATTTTGATTTCCATTTTCAAGTAATTGCTTTTTAGGCAGCCGCCATAATTAGACTCAGCAAGGCCTTACTATGTCTAAGGAATTCTTATTCTGTATCATAGCTCAAAATTTTTTCCCTTAGTTATACCATTTGCTTACCTAGTATCTCTGACAGAGTAGTCTGAAGGGAATATTTAAACTCTGCCAACTTATTACACTCCCAGTAAAATATGTTCCTAATTACCTCTTTCTTCCCCAGTACACAATTTTTGCTGTATACCTGAGGAAAAATTCTTTGGAGTCTACTTGGGGTATAAAAATATCTATGTAAACACTTTCAATCAAAGATCCTAAATCTTCCAGACTTTGTTGCATATTTGGTAGACATACATATATCTCCCATTGTTTCTTTGTGACTTGCTTATCCTGTCTCTCTTCCTAATCCTTTCTGACCTCCTCTGATTGATTCTTATAGTTATTGTGCAGTATTTTATATGCTTCACTAATTATTCCTTTTTTAATAGCACCTTCTGTTCTAGATTTTACTAAAAGCTCTACCAGTGCTGATCTTTCATTTAGGATCCTCCTGTTTCTTTCTCTTTGCCTTTACTCTCATATCAATCCTTGATAAGGAAGGCAGTCTCTAGGCTACAGTCCAATTAAATTATTGACTATTTCCCATTCTAATACCTTTCTCTCTCTAATTATTTGCTCACAATACCTTGGTTCTTTTGCCAGTTTTCTTCAATAAATTCTAGCCCCCTCTTGCCTATTTTCTGTATCCTTAATTGCAGTTATCCCTATCAGCAGAATCTCCTTTCTTCATTCACATATTGGCTTAGTTCGTAGAATAGGTTCATAGGTTCATAGGTAGGTACTAGGCTATCTGCTCGAGGGCATTTATAAGCCTAGCCAGAGTGTGTCGGCTTTCACCTCCCCATTGATTAATTAACTGATCCTCTGTCAAGCACAGCCAATGAAGTGATCCCAGGGGTGTATTTTCTGTTACCCATCCACTCGTCAAGGTTTCTCTTGAAGAGTGTTAGTGAAGGGCTCTGCCTAATGTAGTTTGGAATTTTGTTCCAAAGCATGGGGAGTCTCTGTGACAGGAATCTATCCCTCCAGCATGTTCTATTTATTGTTGTGGTGAGGTTTAGCTAACTAGAGCGCGTGACTTGCATTGCGTGGATTTCTTTAGGTGAAGCATGTCCATCAATTCTGAGTTGGACATGGCTTTGTAGGTCAGGCAGAGAGCACCTCTGAGTAAGCGATATGTCACTGAGTACAGCCGGAGTTTTTTTCAGTCGGGCTGCATAGGACATATGTTTGAGGCCAGTAATCCTCTGGTGAGGTACTTTTGTGGTCTTTCCAGCTGTTTGAAGTGTCTTGTGAGGTACATCCCAAATGGGGCATTGTACTCTATGATGAGTCTGATGAGTGATGAGTAGAGAGGCACTATAACCTCTTTATTTCTAGATGCGAACCTTTTAGTAATTAGGTAGGCCACATAAAAGGATTTCCTAACTACTTTGGCAATATGATTGTCAAAGGAGAGATTACTATCTACCTGGGTCCCTCTTCCGTATTAAGGGGACTGCCACCTGTGTGGTAATTCGTGGGTGATTTGTTTTTCCCAAATGGGATGACTGTGCATTTTTTGGCATTTAGCTTGAGGCCTTGGCTTTGACACCAGGTGCCCATCTCAGTAAGGCCCTTTTGGAGGATGTCCATGTCAGCCGGAGAGTCAGTTATGGCTCCCAGTTTGCAGTCATCGGTGAACTTGGTTAGCCATAGCCCTCCTGTGTTTGCCTGTACTTCTAAGAAGTATATGCTGAACAGTAGGGGTCCCAGGACCGAGCCTTGCGGGACACCACTTGTGACTGGTTTAGAGTCGGACCTGGAGCCCGCTGTTCTTACCGTGTGAGTTCTGTCTGTAAGCCAGTTGGCAACTCATCTCGTGATGTAGGGGTTTATGTTCAGGCTGGTGAGTTTTTCTGTAATACCCGAGTGGGAAATGGTGTCGAAAGCCTTGGCGAGGTCAAGGTAGGCTATGTGAACCACCTTTCCCTCGTCTATGGACTTGGTGACTGTCTCTAAGAAGTCAACCAGGTTTAGTAGGCATGATCTGCCCTTAACAAAGCCGAACTGGGCTGGTTCAAGTGTTTGGAGGTTCCCAATGTCTTTGTTAATGAGTTCCATGATGATGCGCTCCATAGCCTTGCAGACCAGGCTAGTTAGGCTTATGGGGTGATAGTTACCAGGTTTAGTTGTGTCTCTTCCTTTGTGGAGAGGAATAACCATTGCTGTGCACTATTCTATGGGCACGTAGACTGTGGAGAGGCTGAGGTTGAACAGTGTGTTTAGGTGGGGGGTTAGTTCGTTCTGTAGTTCGTGCAAAATGCAGCCTCGGACACCATCTGGCCCCATTGATGCTGTGTTTTTGGCTTTTGAAAGGGCTGTTTTCACCTGTGCGTCTGTGATTTCAGGGACAATACACTTTTCTGATATTGTGGGCCCTTTTGGGGGTGAGAGGGGGGGGTGAAGTTTGCACTGAATCTATCTGCCAGGATGTTGGCAATATCAGTAGGTTCAGTATATTTTGTACTATTTTGCACTAGTTCAGTGCATATCTGCGAGTTGCCACTTAGATTCTTAACATAGCTAAGGAAGGCTTTGTGGTTATCTTTTGAATCCTTGGCTATTTTTCTTTCAAAGTTAGCCTTGGATTTTATTTATTTATTTTATTTATTTATTTGCTGTTGGTTAACCAGGATAGTCCATTGGGCCAAGTGAACCCTTTTTCAATGGAGTCCTGGGGAGAAAAGCTCCATCAAAGATTACATGTTACAGAGATTTACATTTACATATCATACAAGACATAACAAGGTACATAGGTTATAATCAGTAAAGTTAAACAACAAAATATAAAAAATAGCAAAATAGAAACAAAATTATATCATAAGAAAAACATTTTTTTTTTTTTTTTTTAGAAGGATAAGGAAGTGAGTAGATAGATGCAGAAGGCTTTCAGGATGATAAGTATTATTAAGAAACTGATTACTATCTGAGATAGAGAAAGTGAGAGGTGGAAGACTGTATGAGTGGAGAATGATTATGTGGGGTGGGTGCAGGAGCATTCCCATGTGGATGTTAGGTAGGAGTGGAGTGATTTTTTAAAGGTAGGAAGGCTAGTGATGATACGAATGGAGGGAGGGAGGGAGTTCCTTAGGCGTGCTAGGGCAAAGGAGAGGAGGTTATGTCCTGGGGGGTGAAGGGGTCTGTAGACTTCTATTAGGTTTTGATTAGTAGATCTGAGAAGTCTTTGGGTGTGGTGAATTTTAAAGGTAGTGGACAGGGAGGGACAGAGGGATGGTTGAAAAATGAGTTTGCGTGCATATGTGAGCTGAGTATAGGAGAGGTAGTTGGGAAGTTCAAGCCAATTTAGTTTGTGGAGTGGTGCACAGTGATGTGTTGAAGATTTATTGCTAGTGGCAAATTTGGCTATTTTATTATAACAGGTAAAAAGTTTTGTTTTGAGAGATGATTGTAGATTAGTTAAAAGAGGGGCACCATATAGAAGGGAGGGTAAGAGAAATGTGGTAGAGAGAGTGAGTTTGGTAGCTGATGAGAGGAATCGCTTGTGTCGGTAGAGCAGGCCGAGTTTTTGGTGTTTTTTTTAATGTTTAGTAGTAGATGGGAATCAAATTTAAGCTTGTCATCGATTTGAACTCCTAGTAGTTTGGTTTCAGATACCAGTTCAAGTGGTGTGTTATTCTGACTGGTGATGGAGAATAGTTGTCGATCCAATGTGTTGGTTTTAGAGGGGGTAAATATCATTAGTTTTGATTTAGCTGCATTAAGTGCAAGATGGTTATCTTTCATCCACTGTTCTGTGGTGGAGAAGGCATCCTGAGTCAGCTTTAGGAGAGTAGGGATGGAAGAGGCAGCACAGATGATTGTAGAATCATCTGCGTATTGGATGATGTTAGCATGTGGGATAGAGTGATAATAATCATTTATAAAGATATTAAAGAGGAGGGGTCCAAATATGGAACCTTGTGGGACACCTGTGTGGGTGTTTAGGAAAGAGGAGGTGGCTTTTTTCCACTTGACAGCTTGTTGCCTGTTTGAGAGATAGCTGGTGAACCAATTGAGAGTTGAAGGTGATAGGTTTAGCTTTGAGAGTTTAGTGATTAGTAGGTTATGGGAGATAGTGTCAAACGCCTTGGAGAGATCAAGTAGGATGGTAGATACAGTGAGACCAGAATCTCTAGCTTTATTCACAGTTTCAAGGAATGATAGGAGGGCTGTCATAGTGCTATGATTAGGACGGAATCCGTGTTGAGTAGAAGTTAGTAGGTTGTTGTCTAATAAATAGGGAAGGATGATTTCATGAGGGACCTTAGTTTTTTACTGATACTGATCAGGGATGTCTTTCCTTCTTGTGATTTGCTTTTTTTCTGAAATAGTTTCCTCCTTCTATTGTATATCCTGTTTATGGCAGGGGTCCACCAAACTGGTTTTCTTCTCTTAGAGGAGTGAGTCTTGGTTTTGCTAGGTATGGCATGATCCATGCATCCTTGTATGTGCTCATAGAGTGCATTTGTAAAGGTTTCTGCATCTTGGGCAGTGTTATCCTTTAGAATACTTTCTGCTACTTTGTGAATATAATATTCTGTATGGCTATTGTTATTCTCCTTAAGGATCTACATCGAAAATTCCAGTCCCTCCTTGTTTCTTGTGCTTCCTCCCATTTCATCATCATCTATTTCTACTTTGAATTATAGGCTTCTGCTTGTGCTATGTATAGGAGCCTTAACTGTGTAGCAATGAAATACCCCTTCAAATTGAGTAATCCAAACCACCTGGTTCTACTGGAAGAATCAGCTTATCTCACTTGACTGTTACCATCTTCCCCTTCCAGATAAAATCCTTCAGCTCTTTATTAATTGCTATCCACAGCTTCTACTCTGGTTAATAAAAATATGCCTGACCTTTGTTTAAAACTAAATGAGCTAAATCATTTTAACTGCTTGTATCTTGCTATCTATATCCATGTAACAGAGCTTCCAGTTTCTCAGATTTTGTGTTATGTTTTTATTTAGTCTGTTCCGACATATCCTTCGCTGCTACACCAGAATCCTTTTTATTCCATACTCCTAGTTGCTTCATTTTAGCATGTCCCCATAAATATGGATATTACTGAAAAAATTGTGTGTAGGTACATAATTTACCTTCATTGCCTTTGTTTTAGTTTCATTAATGTTGTATCCCAAAAAGATTTGAAACTGCTTCAAGATGTTCCACAACACTGCAATGTGCTTTCCTGGTTTTATAAAATAATATCATATGCAAATAGAGCCAGCTTTTCTTGACTACCATACCAGTTATATCCTTGAATTTCTGAGTCTCCTATTTTTTTTGCCAGTGACTCTTAATATAATGCAGGTAACAAAGGGGAAAGACAACATTCCTGCCTGGTTCCTCTGCTCAAACAAAAATTACCAGAGAGGAACCACCCACTTTAATTTTTGCCTCATTTTGTCAGGGAATGCAGATGCTTCAGTTGCCCTGCTCATAAACTCCCAGCATCCTCTGTCAAATGTTTTCTCTGCATCACAACCCATCAACAACAGTGGTATTTTCTTACATTCTTCTTCCCTCTGGATCATCAATATTCTGTTAATGTTGTCAAATGTGTGCTTCACCTCCAGAAAACCATATTGATCCATAGCTATTTTGGCATCACCTTTAACATTTGTTTAGCCATTATAGACATACAGTGACTATAAAAAGTATACAAACCCCTGTCAAAATGCCAGGTTTTTGTGATATAAAAAAAATGAGGACCACAGTAAATAATTTCAAAACCTTTCCTACATTTAATGTGACCTATAACTTGAACAATTAAATTGAAAAACAAACAAATCTATTTGGGGAAAAAATATCAAAAATAATAAAAAAAATGTACAATAAGCTGGTTGCATAAGTGTGCACACCCTTAAATAATACTTTGTTGAAGAGCCTTTTGATTTAATTACAGCATTCAGTCTACTTGGGTAGAGGAGTATATCAGCATGGCACATCTTTACTTGGCAATATTTGCCCACTCTTCCTTGCAAAAACTTTCTAAATCTGTCATATTGTGAGGGCATCTCTTGTGCACAGCCCTTTTCATGTCACCCCACAGATTTTCTATTGGATTTAGGTCTGGGCTCTGGCTGGGCCATTCCAAAACTTTAAGTTTCTTCTGGTGTAGCCATTCTTCTGTTGATTTGGATGTATGCTTGGGGTCATTGTCATGTTGAAAGGTGAAATTCCTCTTCATCTTCTGCTTTCTAGCAGATGTCTGAAGGTTTTAGGCCAAAGTGACTGATATTTGGAACTGTTCATAATTCCCTCCACCTTGACTAAAGCCCCAGTTTCAGCTCAAGAAAAGCAACCCCAAAGCATGATACTGCCACCACCATGCTTCACCATGGGGATGGTATTCTTTTGGTAAAGTGAAGTGTTGTTTTTGTGCCAAACGTACCTTTTGTAATTGTGGCCAAAAAGTTCAACCTTGGTCTGATCAGACCACAACACATTTTTCCACATGCTTTTGGGACACGATGTATTGTTTTGCAAATTTTAGCTGGGCCTGGATGTTTTTCTGTGTAAGAAAAGGCTTCCGTCTTGCAACCCTACCCCATAGGCCAGACATATCAAGAATACAGGAGATTGTTGTCACATATAGTACACGACCAGTACTTGCCAGAAATTCCTGCAGCTCCTTCAGGGATGCTGTAGGTCTCTTGGCAGCCTCCTTGACCAGTTTTTGTCTTGTCCTTTCATCAGTTTTGGAGACATGCCCAGTTCTTTGCAATGTCACTGTTGTCCCATATTTTCTCCAGTTTTTGATGACTGTCTTTGCTGTGTTCCATGGCATATCCAATGCTGTGGAAATTTTTTTTGTACCCTTCTCCTGACTGATACCTTTCAACAATGAGATCCCTTTGATGCTTTGTAAGCTCTCTGCAAACCATGGCTTTTGCTGTAGCAGGCAACTGAGTAAATGTCAGGAAAATCCTACTAGGACAGCTGAACTTTATTTGGGGTTAATCAGAGCCTCTTTAATTGATGGCAGGTGTGTACCCAAGAAGACTGAATGCTGCAATTGAAGCAAAAGGGGCTTCAACAAAGTATTAGTTTGAGTGTGCACACTTATGCAACCAGCTTATTGTATGTTTTTTATTTTTTTATACTTTTCCCCCTAACATATGTGTTTATTCTTCAATTGAATTATACAGGTTATATGTCACATTAAAAGTAGGAAAAGTTTTGAAATCATTTATTGTGGTCTTATTTTTTTATATCACAAAAACCTGGCATTTTAACAGGGGTGTGTACACTTTTTATATCCACTGTAAACACTTTATAATCATGGTTTAGGATTGAAATGGCCATGTATGAAACTGGATCTGATGGGTCTTTATGCTCTTTACGTATTACAGACACCACCACTTTCTTCCAGGATGTTGGGGTTTTACCTTGTCATAAAATACTTTTAAATAACACCTTCCAGATCTTTATCAGTTTTTCCCTTCCAACTTTCCACAGGAATAACATCTATTCCTGGGGACTTTCGTCTGGATTGGTTATACATCAACATTTTTATCTCATGTCTTTGTATCCTAACTGTTAGTAATTGAGCCTCTTCAACCTCTAATCTTGGCAAATTTAATTCTTGCATAAACATTTCTATTTGTGCTTTTACTTGATTTCCATATTTCTCTGCTTTATAAAGACTTTCATACATTTTCCAAAATATTTGTAGTACCTCTACAAGATCTCTTATTTCCGTGTTATAGGCTCCTTAAGCTTGGCAACAACAATTTCTCCTTTCTGATGGCTGACTTGTTGTGCTGAAAGTTTTTGTGCGCTGGGGTTATTATCAAAAAAGAGTTTCTTAACAACAATCTTTCTAAACTCATGCATATTATCGAGGTAATCCCTTATTTTCTGTTTAGCATTCTGCAATTGCTCCTCTTCTTGTTCTGTGGATTCCCCCTTTTCTGCAATACTTTAACTTTTGTCAGTCCTCTAAATAATGCTTGTTACTTCTTAACCATATCTCTCTTTCTTTTATTTCCACCCTATTTTTCAACTCCAGTTTAATTTTATCCCACTTATAACTCAAGAATAATTTCTACTACCCATTCTTTAAATTTCTCTTTTCAACAGATAGGTGGGAAGGCACTAGTGTCTCATTTGTATTTCATTACTCTGCATTTTTATTTTAATTATTATTGGCATGTAATCTGAACTAGTTATTGGATGCATAGCAAAGCCTTCAATTAAACGCTCATGTTCCTGTGAAATGTAAGTTCTGTCTAGCTTAGCCCTGTTTTTGTATCTCGGGGAATAATATGTAAATTCACAGCAAACTCCTACTACTGAATTCACATCTTCTCTGCCAAACATTTTCATAAATTTCTTCAAAAATATACAACCCTTAGTTATATTTTCTCTTCTGAGCCCTCCAGACACATCTTCACTGTTGCAAATCAAATTCCAGTCCCCACCTGTAAGTAACATTCCCTTCAGAAAGCTGATTATTTCTCCCAGAATTGTCTTCCATTATATTTGTTTTAGGTGGACTCTAAATGCATGCCAGTGTAATCATCTTCCTTTGCCAATAGCCCCTTAGTACTGCAAATCTAGCATTATTATCTTATTTATCATGTTCTGTCACTATTGGAGCTCCTTTTGCATTTAATATAAGTACTCCTTTTTTCCTTTCTCCCAGGTATTCTGCTGAATAACTGTCCTGAAAACCTTTCTTTATCAAATTAACATGTTCAGTTATTTCCAGATGTGGCTCCTGTAGCACAGCTATTTGCATTCTACATTTTTCATATAGTTCGCTAGTCATTCTTTTTCGTATATATATATATATATATATATTTATATATATATATATATATATATATGTATATATATATATATATATATATATATATATATATATATATATATATATCTCTGTAAGACCATTTACATTTAAAGATAATATAGAAAGTGTGTTAGAAAGTTGTTGTTCCCACCTTTTATGTATAACAACTTTTTTGTTAAGTATCTAGCTTCATCTTTTGTGTTACATACATAGACTAATGTTTGCCACATTGATCTTTTCTACAGTTGTTTCTTATAATATCCATTTGAGTCTATGTTACATCTTACAAAACTTTTTTCTTTTATTGACCCCCTCAAACAAAAAACAAACAAAAAAAAACAAGTACATCCCCAATACAACCATTAAAACATATTAACTTCCTGCTAACATGCAAAACTGTGTACATCTTCAAACATTGAAATGTTACTCTCCTAATAGGAACAATTGTTCCAAACTGACAGACACACTGACAGACTTCGGTTTACCTAAAAGGAAGGTGGTCCATGCTAAGATGTATGGTGGAACCTGTGATTCTACTAAGTGCTGTCTGGTTTTATATTATCTTTATTTGCTGTCCCAGACTGGAAAAACACTGAATGCTTTCAGAAAACATTATTTCCTAGCCATTGAAATAAAGGAGCATTCTGTTTTTATTGCTATTTATCAGATTGTCTGCATGGAGACATGAAAAGCAAATACAGAGTTGCTTCAACAAGTATTTATTTATTTTGGTAGAGGAAAGCTTTATTATATTCAGTGTTCTTTCTTATTTGTATACTTTCTCTTAAAACTTGTTACTAGATCAAGCCAACGACCTTAATCCAGTCATTCCCTATGCAAGAGTAAGAAAAAGCACATCAATTTTTCTTGTATCATGCTCTTTTGACCAGACATTTCTTATTTTTGTGTTGCATTGCCTACATTTCTTAAAACTGAACAAGGAAAAAGAGAGAAGAAGGAAGAAACTTTATAGTTTGCAGATTATATCATGCATTATAAAAACAATACTGTTAAGATCAAAATTTTGTTTTACTTATAGTTAGCTCTCTTCTTCCTCTTCCCCTCTCCTACATGTTCTTTCAAGCATTAATGACATGAAGTAGGGCATATGTTTTTGAGTCCCCTACATGTGTAACAAAGTCAAAAAGTCCAATATTTCCAGGTGTTCTTGTTCTGTCATGTTTCTCAAATATAATTAATGCTTGCCAATTTCTGAGTTGCTGATTTTATTCATGTTTATCTCCATCTCTCAAATACAGTCTCAGCTTCATTTCCGATGTACTCTCAATTCTTCTAGTCAACTCTTGTGCTTTTTCTTTGTCTCTCAAGTATTTTCCATTGAAACATTGGAAAAACATTTCACTGGCACAGTCTGTCTGTGTTTTTTATTACCAGAAGTACAAGAATCAGAATCTCCTTCTATTTCACTGCTCACTTTTTGTTGGACAAATATTTGTATTTCCTCCTTAGCATGTTCCACATCAAAAAATGATTTTGTCCCGTCCAGGAAAGAATATTCTGAAGATAGGTGGGTACACCAATTTGAATCTTATGTCTGATTCTCAAAATTCCCTGATTAGTGGAATAGATTTACTCCATTTCTGCTTAATGTACAATGAGTAATCATTTTCCACAAACACTCTGCTGTCTCCCACTTTTAGTACTTTGTCCTTCTGCCACAGTATTTTTTTCAGAATCAACTTCTTCTGCTGGCAGGATTGCATCTTTATTACTAAAGGTCCAGGTTGTTTTTCATTGCCAGGTTTGGAGCATACATATGATATTCTCTTTCAGTTAACAACTCCTGCTGTGGGATTCCAGTCCAGTGGCTTATTTGTGATTTCTTAAAATTAATACAGTTTGTTCCTTCCAGCTTCTCTGGTACAGCAGAAAATCTCAGGTTTTCCCTATGTGCTTTGTCCTCAGATTCTATTATTATTGAAGCATCTCTTGAGCAGTCTCATATGCAGCTAGCCTTTTCTTCATTTTGACATCAGATTTCTGTAGTTGTATTCCCTCATCTGAATAATTGTTTAAAGCTTTTTCCATTTTTTACCATTTTGTTGTTTGAGGTGATATAGTCTATCAGTTATTTACCAGTTATTTATTTTAATCATCTGTGAGTACGTTTGACTTATTTTTCCTCTAGGTTACTTGTAGCCATGTCTTTCATCAAAGCTGGAACTTGCACTGCTTTTTGCTGAATAGCTGCATAATTTTTCCTAGTCCGCATACATTTACTCACATTTTGTGATTAATTTTCTTTCATGTTCTCTGATTTGTTTTTGCTGGCATCCAGGCAGTGCACTTACTAGCCAGTTACTGGAATTTACCCCAAAATACGAGATTACTGGCTTTCTCTTTTGGGTTTCTCTTTTCACTCTGAGAGAGTTGAAACTAAGCTGTTACTCAATGTGCAGCCATCTTGGAAGTCCAACAGTAATCTTATCATTGTCCGTCATGTGTCTGCTTTGGTGAAAATAAATAATTCTATGTTACACAACTTCTAAGTAAAGGCTTGGCATCCTGGTGCAAGGAGGTCTTTATTCCACTGTATTTGTCTCTCATTAGGTACAGTGCACCCTTCAGCATGTACCTGAGCAGGCACTTGGAACAGTTTGAGAGACCACAGAGGTTACTCACAACAACAATTCTGGGAGTTACAACAAGACCTACAGTATGTGAAACATTGCAAAGCTCCCTGAACTTGCTCTCCTACCAACTGCTATGTGCAGATCTGTGACCAGACTACAAGGCATCCTTTCATCCCACACTGATAGATTCTGTTGCACATCCACTAAATAAATATCATCAGAAATATCCATTCTAAGGGCATAAACCTCAGCTGCGACATATGTAGGACATATTGGAGGGATAGGTATGTGTCTCAAGATTATCCTTTCTCTGAGACATGCTTCCCTTTCATGTGAAGTAAAGCTCACCTCAATCCCATTCAAATGCAGCTTGGACTAATGGATGGGAATTTTTTTAATTTACTCCTGTTTTTTTACCTATGTCTGTAATAGACAGGGGCAGCCTGTGAACTCTTGATGTGTACTAGCCTGTATCATAACCATAATTCCATGCAATATTGGTACATATCAGCTATATTTTGTTAAATTTGGAGTAAGCTTAGCTGTTGGGCCAAAATGTGATGGACAGAGAATGAAAGTGAGTTAATGAATTCCTAGTGAATACCCCCCATACCCCTTAGCTACTTGTTTACTAACATACCCCACCATATAGGTGTCCAAGCAACTCTGGAACAAAATTGGGTTGGGTTGCACAGCTAGTCCTGTAAAGACCCTGGTGGTCATTAGGCTTGTAGGAGCCTATGAACCTATGAAATGAAAGAGCTTTTACTGAGAAATAAAGAATTCATTTTCTGAATTACCTGGTCGAACATATCAGTACAGCATCATACAGAAACTATGCTGGGGAGAAGGTAAAACTAAAACTGCACAGACTATCAGAGTCCCAAAGAAAATGCTATAATTGAAGAAGTGAGAAAAATGCTTGAATTAGAAGTTTTTAAGTGAAAGGTACAGTCCAGTTGTGTTGGTCTTAAACCAGAAGACATCAAAATATTATGTAATGATTTCTGAAAACCAAATTATATATTCAGATTTCACACTTATTCGGGGCCCAGAGTGAGTAAGCTCAAAGGTAAGATCGGCAATGCAAGGTTTTTGAACACCTCAGGTTTAACCAGAGAGTACAGACAGATTCCTCTAACCCTAAAAACCTAAGGGAAGAAAGCATTCCTTGCACTGATGGTCTTTTGCATTATACTGTCTTACTGTCTGGACTTCACAACACTCCTACTACTTTCTATGGATAAAGTTCTGAAATGTCATTCTATACATTCTTGTAGATTTGTAACACAGGAATTTTATTCAGAAGATTGAAAGTAATATTTACCCAAACTACAATCTGCACTGACATGTTTAAAACATGCAGCAGGACACAACAGTAAGATTTGTATGACAGAAACCAGATACTTAGGGTATGTGATTGGAAGATGGGTAAGTAAGCCCCAGACAAAACAGAAGTTTTCAAAAACTGGTCTGTACCTGGTACAAGATTTATTTATTTATTTATTTATTTACTGACATTTGATTACTAGGAAAGTTTTATCTGTTTTCAGCGGAGGCCCAGGGTGAAAAGCTACACAAATATAAGAACATGAAATACATATACATAAAAACTGACATTATAATACAATGTACTGTAAATATAGATTAATACAAATATTAATGCAGACATGAGATATAAAATAATACATTTACACCATCAGTAAAACAAGGTAAATACAATATTATGTAGCACTGAAACATGTTGATATAAGTGCAAGTTTATTACTTACTCATAAAGCAAATGTCAGAGTGGAACATTCAAGTAGTAGATAAGGTGGAGGAGGAGAAAAATTGGGGGAGAGTGAAAAATAAGTATTTGTTAGAGGTGATAGGGGGAGTAGATATGTGACACAGGAGAAATAAAGAGCTAAAAAGCATGAGTAAAAGTAAGAGTAAAGGAAATAAAATAAGGAAAAAGAAGAGATAGGCTATAAATAGGTATTAGAGGATCAGAAGCAGACATGTTTAGCCAGGAGAGCAGCATGAGAAAAGCTAAGAGTTTGGGACGAATTAATTTAGTTGCAGTTTGAATAAATAAATAGTGAAAGGCTGATAAAAAAAGTACAGAAAACCCATATTGCTAGAGAGGTTTGCCTTTCATAAAATGGTGTTTTCAGTCTGAGTGGAGGCTCTTCAAGGATCCTGACAAGAATAAATTGTGGAAATACCAAGTGAATTGATAGAAGTCCCATGGATCTGCTCACAGAGTACCCAAGTCCTAAGTGAGGATTTACTCCGGGAGTACCAGGAGTGTTACTGTGAATGTATTCACGGACTGTGAGGCAGGATGATGAGAGATGCAAAATTGAGCCTGTGAACTACAGGGAGTCTTGTGTTTCACAGGAAGACATTAAAGTGGAAAAGAAAGTGCAGAACTGCACTGTAAGCAGAGGTAAATGGCATCTGTTTTCTTTCAAGTTAGAAATGATGTTTGTTTTGACTTTTTCATTATAATCAAAGTGCAGTGTGTGTGTGTGTGTGTGTGTGTGTGTGTGTGTGTGTATGAGTGTATAGGGTGCACTCAGAGATTACTGTCAAATAGTCAGGGACTTGAGCATATTAAAGCTCTGGTAGGCTGCCACTTGCCTCAGACTCAATCTTGAATATGAGTTAGGAAAGCCACTGCCACAGTTTTCCTGAAAATATTATTTGAGCGTGAGCAGGTTAAGTGCAGAAACCATGGTAGGGTGTGTGTGTGTGGGGGGGGGGGGGGGTAGATTTTGTGCAGTGATCAGGAAGGGGGTTTAGGTTTACGGAGTTGGAAGGCGGTCTTAAGGCTAGGGACCAAGAAGGTTGTTTTTTGAGCAAACAATGTGTGAACACTTGTAGTAGACATATCAGTTAGCATTACTGGCTTGACTTCCTGAGATAAAGCCTATTTGTCAGGTTGGATACTCTGCAATGATAACTGTAGCCTGTTTTCAGATTTCACATGAATAATGAGCAATGTAACTGAGAATCCTAATGTTACTTATTTTACCATGCTTTAGAAATCACTGATTACTACTATCTTTTAAACATCTGAAGGCTTAAAGAAATACTGGGTGACTTTCCTTTGATGCTTGTAAAATTCCATAGTTGATGTATTACTGTCCAGGTCTTTCATACATTTTCCTTTTCTGTAAGACCACCTCGTCTTCCATTTACAATATTGTAGCAGTGAGCCTAGTGATATTAGTGGGTGGAATGAGAAGTGAATAGACTGTCTCTTAAGAAGTGATGTTGGATGGGAGAGCTAATATTTCTGCTTGTTAAATTTGCTGCAACTAATTATTAGACAGGACAATAATTTCCTTAGAGTTTGAAGCTTACTTCCAGTTGTTGTTCATCTGCGATAACACTTTATTTATTTACACTTCTTTACCAGGAAGGTTGACTGAACCATGCAAGACTCTTTACAGAAGTGGTCCCGGGGAGAAAAAGTCTGCTTTTCTTAGCATGATACTCTTTTTAACCTCATACCAATTTTATTTTTCATATGGCAAGAAGATCTTAATCTTTTAGATAAATATATTTGGAACTGTTGTTTTCATTGCTTTGATAGGAAAATCTGGGATTGAAACTTCGCTGCCTGTGTGACAGGTGGGTGTGGACATTTTGTACTGTAACTATCCATGCTGTTTATTCATATGCAGATATTTCTCTAAGTCCACTGGAACCTGATTGGCAGACATGTCTTAGGCATTTCCCACAGCTCCTTAAGTGGTCTCTGTCCACTTATTTTCAGCATGTGAATATCTTGAGCCAATATCTGTAAGCCAGTCAAAATTATCGTTTATGCCATTTTGTCTGTGTGCTGTCTCTTTCCCTCACATGTGATTAGTGAGAACATTTCAACTTGACACTCTATCTTTGTGTGATCAGTGAAGGTAGTCATTTTGTTCAACAACCACAGTTCTACCTATCAGGGATGAAGAGATTATGAACTCATCCAGGTGTAACTGAGTTTCCCCTCTCTTTTGTGTTATTTATTGGCATACACCTTGCTGTTAGGATATTTCTTCTTGCACACATCTTATTTATAGTATATCTTTACCATGATTTCTTCAATTTCCTAGAAACATTGCCGTACTTCTTCCTAAAAGGAGTACAAGCAGTGTGACTTTGACTCATAGAAGCAGATATGTAGGTACCCCACAGAGTATCCCACAGATTTTCACATTAGGCAGTAATAAGCAAATGTCATCATCATTCTGTGATCACAGGCCCTGACCTTTCATGATATCACTATGTATACTTCATTTTCTACCTACCTCACAAAATAGCCCAAATACCTTTCTTAACCGCCAAACCAAATACTTTTACTTGTATTGTTAGTGTTTAGACTTGGGTAATTACATTTTTTCATATAAAATGATGTGATGACATTTAGTATTCATTTGAATATATCCTTTTATAGGAGATGTACTACTGCCAATGATAGGGAAATCATGCTATACCACCCAGCTCGTAAGTAAGAGTACGGCATGCAAGTCCGAGGAAGTAATAGCACCATTCTACTCAGCACTTATCAGACCCATCACTGAGTATAGTGTCCCCTTTGGCATGTGTATAACTAGGACTTTCAACAGCTGGCACAAAGGTTCCTTATCAGCACAAACCAGGGTATTAATACCCTGTCATAAACAGAGTGCCTTAAGGTCCTATCTCTGTAATCAGTCTCCTACAGGTTACTGAGAAGCGATTTATGCCTAGCATGTAATGCATGCTCAGATCTAGCTCTGATGGATCTCTTGCACATCTGCAAGACAAACAGCACCAGAAACACTAGATCCAAGGACCTGAACTTTGTCTGCAACATAAATAGAACCTGCTGGAAGGACAAATATGTGTCTAAAAGGACCCCCATCTACATGAAGCAGAGTTCATTCCTGACACTTTTCAAAAGCAACATTGATCATTGGATGGAAAATCACAAATTCACCCCCAGTTTGGCCCCCATGTCTCTGATAGACAGAGGTCAACAGTAAGGTAATTTCCAATGAACAACCCCCCCCCCCCCATAACCCTTAGCTACCTGTTTACTAACATACCCCACCATATAAGCATCCAAGAAACTGGACTCAAAAATGATGAAACTTGAATTTTTTGTTACTGCTAGATAGTAGCATAAAGCAATCACAATGTCAGCAGCATATAAGTGGCCTTTATCATTTGAAAACCACATCACATTTTAATTGTTTTGGAGAATTTCTTCTATGATCAAAAAAGTTTCATTTTCTTAATATGCTCTTATAACGAAATCATAAGTAGTCCACTGAGCTAAATTGCAAATTTTGTTTAGGAAGCCAATTGTCTATAAAACCAAGGAAATAACTGCTTTTGTCACAGCTTACTGGTTTACACTTAGAAGTATATGCATTTCTTGGCTTTACCAGTGGGTAAGGACCAATGTGTGTTCTTTTGGATAAGCATTCCCTTGAGCTTGCTTACATAATACTGTACAATGTCATGATCTGGGTAATCAGGGAAGAGTTTGCAGAGTTAGGTAATGCAGCGTGTCATATGGAGCTGAATATCCTAAGGTCTAGTCATCATATGCAGTCTTTAAGATGACTTGCTAAAATAAAAAGTGATTGATTTTATTTTGCAGCACACATTCCTGAGTGCCAGGTAAGCGTTGGACTACTTCAATGTTTTGATCAATTAATTTTTGTTCACATAGACCACATGACTGCTGTTAATCAGCTGAAATGTGCTCTTCTATTTGGATGCCACCATGACATTTGTTGCAAAAGCATTAAACAATAAATAGGTATGTACACTAGTGGTCTAAACCATCTGAACACACAGGTACTGTACATTAAATTTTAATTGAGTGACCAAATAGCATTATTTTTCAAGGTAAAAGAAACAGTGATTTTCCTCTGAAATTTAATGCTTGTATGTTGCCCCAGAAGACATCCATTGTTAAACATCCAGTAAATGCACATATCGTAAAACCTGAGGCATAGAATGTGCTGGTACTACACTTGTTTATAACAGTTTCATAGTATCATGTGACTGATGTACTGTTTTAAATAATACAGACGTTTCCAGAAATGTAATTGGAGGGAATGCTATAATTATCATGCATACTGTATCCTTGGCAGTCATGAATGTTAAAGAAGCTTGAAATTCTGCTTATTAATTATGCAGCTGTTACAAAGTGTGATCTAAAATATAAAAGATGAGAGATTTACCAGATGCCTCTGGGAAAACACTGAAATATGTAATATTTAAAAACAGCTTAGCATATATAATAGCTCACACATTTTCCTTGATTCATCTATGCCCTAGTCTTTAATGCTACAATAATTTGCATTAAAGAAGGATTTTATCACATTAACCTTTTCTGTTTCTGATATCTGCTTTACATGTAATGTTACTATACTAAAAATGATCTTCCTACACCATAGTGTAACAAGCATGCAGTTAAATATAGTAACTTACAAAGTAAAAGAAAAAAAACAGAAGATCAGAAAATTGTAAACAGCTATTCCAGTGCAAATTGCTGTTGTATGGATATAGCAGGTTGGTTACACTATAATTAAATGTCTGATACACTGACGCTGAAGTGTAAGGACTTTGCAGTTAAGTATTACGTTTAGTAATCAGACATACAACGAATACAGTAATCTGTCCTTGTAAAGAACAAGTGTTGAATCTGTAAAATATTATGCTTTGTAATAATTGTAACCATCATACATATTTTTCATTAATTAACCTAAAATATGTACAGTCTGCTTTACAGTTCTGTCTCTAACTTTTAATGTGATTCGGACTTAATTATATCGCACTATACTTTCAAGCCTGTTTGAGTGGTTGCCGGATACTTTCCATAATCATGCCTGTCTTAGCTTTCAATTAACTTTCAGCATTTCAGAAATGTCAGTGCACTTTTTCTGGGGTTTGACAGTTGTGATTTGGACGTCAGTGTTGTACCACTGAAGTCTATCCATCTTTACTAGCTAATATTGTAAGCTTCTGTTTGATGGCAAGGTTGTCGTGATGTTTGTCTTCGCATATTTAGCTATACAGTAAATGTCTCAACACCATTTTAAAAATGCATGTTAAGAACCTCTGTACCAGAGATGAGTATGTGTAAAAATAACTCCTAAAAGTAATTCCCATGCTGATTATATGAGTTTCTCATCCCTTAGAAAGTGACTTAGAGGCTGCATCAATTTCTTTTAAGTAGGATACTAACTGGATCATAGAATTCAGTTAGAAACTGCTGTTACGATTAACCACATTTCATTACCCTATAAAATATTATGATAAAGATAACCTAATTTGATGTTCTGAAGTCTGAAATCACTTATGTGTTAGCTGTTTATTTAGTAGAATCATACACTGTAGAAAATTCTTACTTTATTGCACAAATTAATAGAGTAAATATATAGCTGAAAGATACACTGTGTTCTGAGAATATGGAAGACATATTCAATAACAAGGTCACAAACAGTTTCATTTAGCATTAATGACAATAGCGAAACAAGAAAAGAAAACGAGCAGGCAATGGAATATCCAACTGTTTATTGTACGTAACGTAAGCACTTTCACTGAACAAAATACTTCAGCTTCTTCAGACAAGTAAAAACTATTCACTTCCCAGTTTAAAAACCTAACACAAACCTGCTGAGTCAGTGGGCTGGGCCAGCCCAAGTACATGATGTCATGCAGCATTAAACATTTAAAGCAACATTGACTAATTAAACCATGTTGCCCAAATGATAGTCTTAAGCATCTAAAAAAGTTAATAAAAAAGTTTACCATTTCCAACCCAAGAAAAAAATAATTACAAATACAATTGGGATGGTAAATGATGCTTAAAAATAGGCCATTGTTATATAAAAAATAAAAATGAATGATAATAAATAAAGTGTGTACTGTGAAAATGTGTAGCATAGAAATATATTATGTTATTAAATTGAGTTACATTATGTTAATGTAAAAAACCAACATGTAAATGCATCATACAAGACTCGTACGCCCTGCCTTGTGGTGTTGTACATGTATAAACATAAAAACCATAAAAAGTCTTACTCATAAACAAATATAAAAAGAAGAAAAGTCAGTTAGATGTTTTAAACATTTTTGTGTGAAACAAGCAAGCTGCCACCCCTATCTTGCCAGGGCTTTAAGCTTCAACAAGCTCTTGATAGATAAGGCTTCATTTAACCCTGGGAAAGAGTAAGCAGCAGTTGCAATTTGCCATTCCACTTCAGCTTCTTCTAATTTGAGTTCCCAGGGCCCCCTTCTTTTGTTATGTTCTACTTGTTGTAAAACCACAAATAAGAAATTATGACTTGGGAAAATAAGGGTGTGTCTGGCTAAAGCACTAGTACTAGTTTTGTTCATAATGCTGTACTGGTGCTCATAAATCCTCTGTTTTAATTTCTTCTCTGTTTTCCCGATATAAAATGCTTCACAACCATCACAGAAAACTCCATAAACAACCCCTAGAGAATCACAGTTGTATCTATCATGGATGTAATATACTTTATTTCTGATTTTTACTCTGTCAGTTAATTTAATGAACTTGCATTGACGACATCTCCCACATTTTGTCATGCCTGTATTAAATTTAGAAGTCCTTTTCAGCCTTTCAACCAAACCTTTCCAGTTTACGCCTCTCCTAAAAGTTAGTTGGGGTGTCAAACCTAAAGAACTTCTAAGGTGAGTACCTACCGAAATGAATGTCCAGTTCTTGTTGGCAATTTCTCTAACGACTCTAGAGTCAAGTGAGTAAGTTGTTAACAGTCTAGTTGATTTGTCTCCCTCCTGTATGTTTGTTGAAGCAGGAGATGCTAAAATGTTAGTGTGTGACTCTGGCATGTTATAACCTTTGTGTAACAGGGGGGTAAAGTGGCCTGATGACCTTTTACTAATGATTTTTTCAAACACAGTGGCCATAAAGGCCATTGGATACCCTATCCTATTAAACATGGATCTTAACAAGTCACATTCAGTAATAAAATCATTGAAGTCACTAACAATTCTGACAGCCCTTACTGCTTGTCCCTTCACTACTGCTTTTTTCTGGTGTAAAGGGTGACTAGTAGAAAAATGTAGAAAGGCGTTGGAATAGGTTGGCTTATGGTATATAGTGGCTCTAAATATGTGGTTAACAAGGTCCTTGACTAGATGAATATCCAAGAAAATAAATGTAGTCTGTGCCTATTTGGAAGGTAACATCCAAAAAGGTGGTATACATTTTAATCTCACTGATGAATTAATCTGTCAAGTTTACATAACCCTTCCATAGAAAGAACATGCCATCCTGGTACCTAGTGTACCAGACCACATTGTTCTTAAAGGTAGGGGAATTAAACAAATAGGACCTTTCCCAGTAAGCCATGACAGTGTTGGCAAAACTGCTGCCACATGCAGCTCCCATAGCAACGCCACTTGTCTGGAGGTAAAATTCATTGTTAAAAAACAGAAAATTGTTAAGTAGTACAATCTCAAGGAGAGTTTCAGTGACATGCACCTCTTGGTTGTCCATGCCTCTCATGTGCAAAAAATCCCTAACCCACTCAATACCAACTAGTTGAGGGATTACAGTATACAAATCCTTAATGTCCACTGTAAGAAACACTAAATTGTCATTAAAGTCAAAGTTATTAATGGACTTAAGAAAGTGCCATGAGTCTTGACAAATTTGTTGTTCCAACTTGAGTATTGGTTTAAGCTTGGAGTCAACGTATTTAGCACAAGCATATGATATGGAACCACGACCATCCACGATAGGTCTAAACGGTGGGTTAGTTAGATTTTTATGTATCTTTGGGGTTCCGAAAAAGGTTGGTATAACTAGAGCAGGCATAGACAAATAATGGTATGTATCAATGTCTATGCCCCCTTCCAGGAACAAGTCAGAAAGAATCCCATTGATAGACTTGTATGCTCCATTGATCTGGTTACAACTGACTTTTTCGTATGTTGTACTGTCTAGGACCAAGTTCATCCTACAGTTGTAGCTGTGTTGATCTATGAACACTAAACCTCCGCCTTTGTCAGGTTGCATGGCACGCACTTGACAAATATTCAATAAATTGATGAAATCAAATTAATCCGGAGTGATATTTTTATGGATGTTACTGATATGATGATTGCTTGTGAACATTCTCCGAAAGTCAATTTCACAAATTTTCTCAAAGAGTACTAGAGATTCTTGCATAGGAGGATTGAAGAGGCTGGACACCCGGAGACCTTGTCTAAGAAGTGAGTTGGCACCCATGAGTAATCGTAGATTATGTTTACGAATGAAAAGTTTTAAATCAATGATAAGTTTGACCATACTAGCCCTCCTATCAGGTACAAATGTTAAGCCTTTTGAAAAAAAGCCCACCATAGCTTTCTCAATATGCAGGGAACTAAAATTATAGATTTTAAAGTCCCCTTCAGAACTGGAAAGGATGTTAGGAGAGTCTGAACTCATCTCCTCTTCCTGTTGTAGCGTTTCCTGTTCTGGGGCTGTCTCCTGTTGTTGGTAGGTTTGTTCGAATGAAGGGTTTGTGGCCCATTGGGTTCCCGAAAATCCTGGTGGAAATTAACATTCAAAGGTATTTCATGCTGTTATCCTAAATGTTGGGCTGTCTGAGGTTGTTGATTATTTTTAATTCTTACACTGTGACGAATAGTTTGAACTATGTCTGCAATGTCATTATTTGCCATGGCATTGCCATTGTGACCCAAATGGTCCAACTGAGCATTGCTATTATTACTCAGAGGTGAATTCCCAGCAAGGGGAGGTGGTGGATAAGCACATCTTTTGGAGTAGTCGTTGAGGTCTCTCGATAGTTTTTTCTTTTTGACCTCAATAAACTTGCTTAAACTGGCATCTATGCTGGAAAAAATGTGTGCATAATCAAACTGGTACCTTGCATAATCTTCTGCATTTGTGATAGCACTTTCCAGCTTATCCAAGTCGCTCCTAAGTGAAGCAGTCTGAGATTTGTAATTATTGATTAACAACCCCAAAAACTCTATGCCTTGTTTGTCAAAAAGGGCTATAAGTTCTAGATGAAAAGAAGAACCATTAATAAGCCCTGCTGGATAGCGCCACTGGCGCAAACCTTTTGGAATAACTTTTTTGTGGATACATTCTTCAAGGTAGGAAACTTCCAACTGCAGTTTCCTACACTTGAATAACTTTTGATTGTACTCGTTCAGGTTATTAACAATTAAGTTATTTTCATTGTTATCACCATCATTGGTAACCGCAGTACCAAGAGGTACATCGGTGTTAAAAAAGGAAGCATTCCTTAAAAAGGAATCAGTAATAGGAATGTCAGTCACCCTAGGAACATTAAATGAAATGCGTGTCTCCGCTGCCATGTGTCTAGGCAGGCCCAAGTTACTCACTGCATTGCCTGGATTTAAACAAGTAGAAACTTGGTTACCTGAACTAGTCGAAGGAATCGCAGCCTGTGCAGGCTGCCCAGTGCTATGTAGAGTAGCAGGAACCAGTATAGGCAACTCAGCAGAAGGTGTAGAAGTGGAAGAACAAGATGCACCAACATCTCTCGAGATCGACTGTGTATTGTTGATTCTTTGAGATAAAGAATCAACTTTCTTCATCAACTCTTGTACCAGGAGTGTTAAATCACCTACAGCATTCACTTCAGAGGTGCTGTTTAAACCATTGTTTGCAGAACCATCCTGGGAAAATAACAGTTGCGATAAATCCAAGCCGCTCACCATAACCACAAACTAAAAAACGCAAATCCAAACTAGCAAAACCAAAACAAGAAAAGAAAACGAGCAGGCAATGGAATATCCAACTGTTTATTGTACGTAAGCACTTTCATTGAACAAAATACTTCAACTTCTTCAGACAAGTAAAAACTATTCACTTCCCAGTTTAAAAACCTAACACAAACCTGCTGAGTCAGTGGGCTGGGCCAGCCCAATGCATGATGTCATGCAGCATTAAACATTTAAAGCAACATTGACTAATTAAACCATGTTGCCCAAATGATAGTCTTAAGCATCTAAAAAAGTTAATAAAAAAGTTTACTATTTCCAACCCAAGACAAAAAATAATTACAAATACAATTGGGATGGTAAATGATGCTTAAAAATAGGCCATTGTTATATAAAAAATAAAAAATAATGATAATAAATAAAGTGTGTACTGAGAAAATTTGTAGCATAGAAATATATTATGTTATGTTATTAAATCGAGTTACATTATGTTAATGTAAAAAAACAACATGTATATACATCATACAAGGCTTGTACGCCCTGCCTTGAGGTGTTATACATGTAAAAACATATAAAACCATAGAAAGTATTACTCATAAACAAATATAAAAAGAAGAAAAGTCAGTTAGATGTTTTAAACATTTTTGTGTGAAACAAACGAGCTGCCACCCCTATCTTGCCAGGGCTTTAAGCTTCAACAAGCTCTTGATAGATAAGGCTTCATTTAACCCTGGAAAAGAGTAAGCAGCAGTTGCAATCTGCCATTCCACTTCAGCCTCTTCTAATCTGAGTTCCCAGGGCCCCCCTCTTTTGTTATGTTCTACGTGTTGTAAAACCACAAATAAGAAATTGTGACTTGGGAAAATAAGGGTGTGTCTGGCTAAAGCACTAGTACTAGTTTTTTTCATAGGTCAGAACAGATTCACTTAGCATTAATGACAATAGCAACTGGCTATAATGGTAACAAAGAAACTATACTTAATATACAAAAGACAGGAGTATTCCATCCATCCATACATTATCCCCATTTTTCCCATCTTTGCACATGGGATCAGTTGTCATTTCAACAATGACCATCATCTATTGCCAATGTTCACACTGCCAGGCGGCTAGTTCTGCCTCGGTTGTTCTTCCATATCACACAAACATACACACATTCACACCTACAGTCAATTTACAATGCCCAATCCAGCTACCACCCATATTTGGAAAGTGAGAGGAAACTGTAGTACCCAGAGAAAACCCACATGAACACAGGAAGGACATGTAGACTCCATACATAGGGCACTCCAGCCAAGAACTGGGAGAACCTCTTGCTGTGATAGCATTGAAATAAAAAAAAAGCAGATAAGTCACAAAGAGAACAAACCCTCGAGAAAAATGTTACACATCTACATTAATGAGACAGATTAAACTCCCTGATGTTGACCTTTGTATTGTCAACAAAAACAGATGGTTAGTAAATGTGCAAGATCTTCAAATTCAGAGGTAGTATGTATTCTTCCTATTTGCTAATACAGCTTTATGAATCCAAGGATCACAGCTGCAGTTGTAACACATGCAGTGGGCTTCTTTTTACAGGGTTCTGTCACATTCATGTTGCTTGGTCGACAACTCCATCAAAGAGTGACACTCAATCAAAAAAAAATCCATAACAACTTTTGATAACCCTTAGGCGAATGCTGTCAATTAACTTACATGCTTCTTTTCTGTCCTGAGACCCTTCTCCTTGCTATACACTCGTCTCTGACAAGAAAGCTGATATCAAGTGTCTACACTTGCTAATAATTGTAAATTGATGGTAATTATTGACTCCCATTCTGATCCTCAAATTATTCAGTAAGGGTCATCCCTAACAAATGCTTACCCTCATTGCTAAGAAATGCAGAATAGCTTCTTTTGATAAATCCACCATTACCACCATATGCTATATTTGCTGGATCCACATCCTCAGGCACTTGTGTACATATGTTAACAAACTCTCCTTTGATCGTCACATCAATGTCATGCTTAAAATATCCTCCAACCTAGCACAATTTGTCTTAATGGTCCATTGAATTTATTGTTCCACTTTAATCCTTTCTTACTATGTCCTTCATTGAATATAGGTTCTTAGGTACTTGTGTGGTTCTTGATATCTGAGGATCTTTAGAAGCCTGGCCCTGCATTCCTTTGAAGGTCTTAGCCATTGTAATTTAAGTATGAATAACCCAGAGACAGGAAGACCATTTAGGTTACCCCTATACATAAGGGATAAGGGTTCTAAACCTTGGATGAATTTGCAGTTATCCATCCATTGTCCAGATTACATTTGACTAGAGTAAGGAATACACTGTGCTTTTTGTGGAGGGGAAGATGATTCTAAAGAAGTGGCATTCTCTGTGATACAAATATATCTCTTCAACATATTTTACTTACATTGCAGAAGATATTGTGATATCCTGAGAGGATGTTTATGCCACCACTGGACTTGTGGATGCATAGTAAATCTGAGAGGATAGGATCTGTTGAAGCTGTGTACACAAGGCAGAGAATACCCCTTGATAGCCTGCATGATACCAAGAAAGGGGACAAGGCTTAGAGATAGTCAGAGCAGTTCATATGATTTTGGCCCTTGATTTTCTTGATGAGAAAGCATTGTGGTCATTCAGGTTGTGTTAAATGTATGAATAGGTGCATGCCAAAGGTGGCATAATACACCCTAATCAAACTGTACAGTGGAAAGATTACATCCCTGGCCCTTTCTAATAAGCTGTACAGTGAAAAAGGACTTTCTTAGAATAGTTGATAAGTGGTGATTGAAGAACAGTTTAGTATCAACATATGATTCCAGGTCTCCAGCAACCAAATACATTTTCAGTGGCATGTAGTTGATCTGATAGTTACAGAGTACATCATGCTTACCAAAGGAGCCTATTATGCATTTTTTAATTTAGCTTTAGTCCATGGTTCAGCAAAGACCAAAAGGAACTCAAACTAGTATAGTTAAAGACCACAAACTGAAAAAATACTGGCCCCTCAGCACTGAAACAGCAATAATAAAAAATCAACACGTGCAGGCAGTATGTATTGAATTTTTTATTATTGCTGTTTTGGTGTCGAGGGGCCAGTATTTTTTCAGTATTTAGTCCATGGTTATGATACCAAGTATTTATTCAGAAAAGGCCATCTTGGAAGATCTTGGTGTCCTCTTAGTTTATGATGGCTTCAAATTAACAGCACTCTGCAGACATGGTCAGCCATAAACCCTTAACATTATACAGTATAACAATACCTTAGTGTGAGATGGTGTCAGACTCCTTTACAATGTCTCTATATGAAGTGTGTAACAGTTTTTCTCTCATCCATTGCTTCAGTAATCTTCTCTAAGAAGTTGACCAGGTAATGATGCAGACAGGTCTGCCCTTGACAAAGCAGAACTAGCTTGGTTCAAGAGTTTGTAGGTTACCTATGTCCTTGTTTATTAGTTTGATAGTGATACTTTCCATGGCCTTACAAATGAGGTTTGTCAGACTTATGGGTCCACTGATGCCTCACTTTAGTGCAGGGAGATGGCTGTTGTGGTCCTCCATTCATCCATCCAGTTTGGAGGCTGATACTGAATAGCCTGTTTAGGAGAAAAAGTCCTGTTACAGGCTGGCCAGCATGCAGCCTGGTGTGTTATTCAGCCCAATAGAAACAGTTTTCTTGGCCTTAGAAAGTGCTTTGATGACTTGTTCTAGGGAGGTTGGAAGGAAGAAGTGTAGATTTGGGAATGTGATCTGGGAATGTAGAGGGGAGGGGTGGGGGATGAAGTTTTAGCTAAATATACACAATCATAGTTTGGCTATATCCTCAGAATCTGAGTATATGATATAAGCCATGTGCAGTGCTGGGCATTGTTTTTGAAATTTCTAACATAGGAAAAGAAAGCTTTATTGTTGTGTTTTGTCTGGGTGGCTATTTTTACCTTATATCTAGCTATGGTTGATTTGTTCAGGGACCAGAGTTCCTTATTATTTTAGGAAAAACATTTACATTACATTTATGATTGCCTGTAATGTTTTTTTTTTTTTTATTCTAGCTCCTGTTTATACGAGGGCTCCATCACAGGAGCTTATTTTTAAATTTGGCCTTGTATTTACTTCTGAGGACGAGAGATGTATCTGAAGAGCTATTCAACATATGCATAGACTGTGGTGATAAAGGAGTCTGCATAGGTATTGGGGTCATTGTTTTGTAGGGAGATGTTACATTTAGCCAAGTCATCACTCAGTTTTAGTAAGTTAGCCTTTGCATAATCTTTGAATACCAGTGTATCTGAAGATGCTTCCAACTTCATGCTTATGGTAAATATGAATAATTTATGGTCTGATTTGTCTACAAATGGTGAGAAACAGAGCTGCACAATATTGGTGATGACCAAGTTCAGCATTTTGTCTTCCATAGTAAGAGAACAGCCTAACTACTCCAGAGAGTTTCTATTTATGAAGTCCAGGAATCTCTGGGCGTTATTTATTAGGGAATGTATAAATCTTCCAGTTGATATAGGTTAGTTAAATCCCCTAGTAGAATGTTGTTTGGCTTAATGCATAGAGACTCCATACTAGTCAGGTAGGAGGTATGGTCCAAGGAGGTCATGGAAGGGTCCTGTAGTTAGCTATGATGTGATAAGTGGTTTTGTTAATGGTAAGATGGACATTATAGGAAGAGTTTTTGTCACTTAATGTATAAGGTTAGGGTTGGAGCAGGATTAAGGTTAGGGGACATCCTTACTAATGCACACTTTACCTTACAATACCCTGCCACTAACCCCACCTTCACTTTACCTTAGAAAAAAAAAAAAAAAAACATTTGTATACCGGGAAAATTCGAATGGGTCAAAAAGTGCCTATTTTCAGCAGAGGCCCAGGCAGAAAATACTCCACTATCACAATATAGCAAAAACGTAATTACAGATATTTTAAACCACAAAGTATCATGTAACACTACAAAACATAGGAGTAAAAAAAATTGTATTGAGAAAAACATTCAACATACTGTATATATCATAGCAGAGTGCAATGAAAAACAGCAACTATGAGTTGGAGAAACTATGCGAGGAAAAATGTAGTCATATTATTTGTTACATGGATCAGTATGTGATACATAAGACCTGAGACACTTCTAATAAGATATTTAAAATTGATATTAGAGATTACATGATTAGACACAGTGATGGGAAATTGGGTGATGTCTCAATGTGAGAGAAGGTGTTCAAGTTGTGGTTACAGATAGAAGAAAGATGGAGAGAAAAGAAGATTATAGGAAGAGTGCAGGATAAGGTGTCTTCAGGTAGTTTAGGTGAGTAGGGAGGAAAGAGAAAGAGGTACAGAAAAGGCCTCCACAGAGAAAGTGGACAAGGTGAGATAGTGGGAAAAACAAATGAAAGGAGTGGAGTACGAGGTTGGAGAGGGTTGTGAGGTTGACTTAGGTGATTAGGGGTGAATAAAGTATAGCGAGTACGTTCAGCTAGGATTAGTGAAAACTGTTGATGTTTACAGCAAGCTTGAAAGTTGTAGAAATATTGCTGTTACCTTCCTGCTGTAGTCCGTGAGATATGGTGTGGCTTTGTAAAGTAGTCCTAATTTGATTTCTTTTTTTTGGACAACGGCACTGATGTGCTAGTCAGATTTAAATTTGTCGTCTATAGGGACACCCAGTAATTTGGTATGAGTTACTTGTTTTATGTTGGAGTTGTTAGAAATGAGACAATATTTAGTGCACTGCAAGCTGATGAGAGGTTACTGAAGGAACATGTGATTCATTTAGTTTTTTTGGATTCAAGAGTAGATGAGATTGTTCTATCCAGGTCTCAATAGAATTGACGGAATCTTGGGTGAGTGCTTGGAGTTGAGATAATTTTGTGACTAAGCAAATATAGGTTGAGTCATCAGCATATATGATTGTTGCATGTTTGGCTGCATTGTTTCTAGTACCTCCTTTATGTATTGGTATAACCATTATAAATAAGCTAGTAAGAAATGTAAGAGGTTTTCCATATTTGTGGAACATAGGTTCATAGGTAGGTACTAGGCTATTGGCCCTAGGGCCTATATAAACTTAGTCAAAAAAGTACCCTGGTTTTCGCCACCCAAGAAAATTATTTTCCTGTGCTCCTGTCGAGCAGAGCCACAGAAGTGATCCCTGTGGTGAATTTCCTATTTCGTATCCAATCATCAAGATTTTTCTTGAAGAGTGCTAATGAGGAACTCTGTCTGACATAGATAGGTAGTCTGTTCCAGAGTATGGGAAGTCTCTGGGACAGGAATCTATCCCTCCAGCATGTTCTGTTTATTGTGGTGACAAGGTTTAGGTCCCTAGAGCGTGTAGCTCGGAGGGACTGGGATTTCTTTAAGTGGAGCATGTCCAACAGCTCTGGGTTTGACATAGCTTTGTATGTTAGGCAGAGATCACTTCTGAGTAGGCGATATGTGACGGAGTAAAGCTGCAGTTTTTTGAGACGGTCTGCGTAGGGTATCTGTTTGAGGCCAGTAATCCTCTTTGTGTGGTATTTGTGTGTTGTAGATGTCTTGTGAGGTACATACCAAAAGGGGCGTTGTACTTTATAAAGGGTCTAATGAGTGATGAGTAGAGGGGAACAATGACCTCTTTTTTTCTGGATGAGAAACCTTTTGCGATGAGGTGAGCCACATAGAAGGATTTTCTGACCACTGTGGTGATGTGATTAACAAAGGAGAGACTACTGTCCAACAGTGTCCCAAGATCTGTTATCACATTTTTGGCATTAAGTAGACTAACAGCTATGTGGTAGTTCATGGGTACAGAGTTTTTACCAAAGGGGATGACAATACGCTTTTTGGCATTGAGTTTCAGGCCATGGCTTTGGCACCAGGCATCTGTCTCAGTGAGGCCCTTTTGTATGTCCACATCATTAGGAGTTTTGATTATGGCTCCTGGTTTGCAGTCATCTGCAAACTTTTTTAGCCAAAGACCTTCTGTGTTAGCCTGTAATTCAGAGAAGTAGATAACAAACAGGAGAGGACCCAGGACTGAACCCTGTAGTACTCCACTTGTCACTGGTCTGAAGTCGGATTTAGAGTCTTCTACTTTCACAGTGTGGGATCTGTCCATGAGCCAGTTGGCAACACATCTTGTGACATAGAGATTTATACCTAGTTTAGTGAGCTTATCTATAATTCCAGAGTGGGGGATGATGTTGAAAGCCTTGGCGAGATCTAGATAAGCTATGTGAACCAACTTACCCTCATCTACGGCTTTGGTGACTGCTTCAAAGAAGTCAGTCAGGTTTAGGAGATGTGATCTGTCATTTACAAATCCAAACTGGGTAGGGACCAGAGTTTGGAAATTAACAACGTCTTTGTTTATGAGTTCCATGATGATACGTTCCATGGCCTTGCAGACCAGGCTCGTCAGGCTAATGGGGCGGTAGTTCCCGGGGTCCATTGTGGCTCCCCCTTTGTGGAGTGGGATAACCATCACGGTGCACCATTCAGTGGGCACAAAGCCTGAGGTGAGGGTATGATTGAACATGGTACTTAGGTAGGGTACCAGTTCATTCTGTAGTTCATGTAGATTGCAGGCTGGAATATTGTCAGGTCCCAAGGATGCTGTATTCTTGGATTTGGAGAGTGTGTTTTCACCTGTGCAGCTGTGATTACAGGAAATTTTCATTCTTCCGGTATAGAGATGGGCCCTCTAGGGGGTGAGAGGAGGTAAAGTTAGCACTGAACCTATCTGCCAGGATGTTGGCAATATCAGTTGGTTCTGTATATTTAGTGCCATTGTGCTGTAACTTAGAGCAGATCTGAGTGTTGCCATTGAGATTCTTGACATAGCTATAGAATGCTTTGTGGTTGTCTTTAGAGTCAGTGGCAGTTTTGTTTTTGTAACTAGCTTTGGAGGATTTTATGAGGGATCTCAGCTTCTTACTGAGGTTGACCAGGGATTTCCTCCAGTCATGGGATTTTACTCTTTTCTGCAACAGTTTCTTTCTTCTATTGTAGAGTTTGTTTATGGCAGAGGACCACCAGATTGGCTTCCTTTTTTTGGAGGATAGTATCTTGGTAATATTAGGGATAGCATGATCCATGCACTTTGTAAGTGCTTATAAAGTGCATTTGTGTAGGATTCAGCAGTCGTACCTCTATTGTCCGTCTGCATGGGTGTCATGAAGTTTGCCACTTCTGTCTTAAGAAGTGTGAAGTTGGCTTTGGAGAAGTTTTTTACGGTGGTTTCCCTAATTGGGGATGGGGTGGGATGTGGATGTCTAGGGTGATTAGCTTGTGGTCGGATCTGACCAATGAGAAATTGACCTCTGGTGTGGAACACAGGTTGCCCATGTTGGTAATGACCTAGTCTAGGATATTGCTGCCCCTGGTGGGGGTGTGAATAATTTGATCCAAGGTGTTGGAATTTATGAATTCCAGAAAACGTTGAGCAAAAGAGTTGGTATGAGTAGTTTTCCCAGTTAATGGTGGGGTAGTTGAAATCACCCATTATTAGGGTGTTGGGTTGTACCCTAATACTTTCCAGTGTATCAAGAAATGAGGAGTGGGAATCCTGGGGCATGGTGGGGGGTCTGTAACAAGCTGTAATTTGGATTGCGGTCTTGCCCAGAGTTAGTTTTACTTGGATAATCTCGGATGCATTATGCTGTGCAACTAGCCTGGAGGTGTGGATATCCTTAATGAATATGGACACGCCTACACCTTTAGTGCTTCGTTCCGGATTAGGTGGCCGAAAAGTGTGGTAGGAAGTATAGTCTGGTAATTCTGGGTTGCTATCTGGAGCTTTGAACCAGGTCTCTGTCACTGCACAGATGTCGATGTTCTCAATTTTAAGGAGCACCTCGAGTGAGTGCATTTTCAGATTTAGACTTCTAGCATTGAGTAGCATTACCCTCAGATTTTGCTTGCTTGTACCTGTTATGGTGGTGGATTTGTCATTTGAACCTTGCCTAAAAAAGGCACTGTAGGGGTGGCAAGAACCTTTGCCAGTATCCGGAATCAGAAGGATGACAGGTGCAGGCCATCTCTGGCAAAGCATCGTAGTCTGTCGATCATGTCATCTCAGGCAAACAAGTACTGGATCCCCTTAGAATGACATCAGAAGCTTAGCCAATTGTTGAAGTCAAACATTTTGTCCTTGTACTGTGGTATCATTCTAGGTGATGGCAGGATGCTACTCAGGGATGGGGTCATACCTGCCTGGGCTACAAGATCGGAGAGCTCCTCCATGTCTCTTTTCATGTAGTCCAGGGAGGTACATCTCAGGTCATTCACACCAACATGGACAATGACAGTGTCATATTTGTACTTGTTGTGGAGTGACCTGAGTGCGTGCATTATGTGGCGGATTCTGGCACCTTACAGGCAGCTGACAGTAACTTTCTCCTTGTTTAGCCTGGTGAGTGGAACATCAGTGTGCCTGACTATAGAGTTACCTATGACTAGAGTGTTGGGTACGTTGTTATGCCGTATGGACTGTGGTTGAGTGGCACACTGAGTTTTTGGGCTATGTGTCATTTGGGTTGTATTGGGGTGTGGAGTTTGCTTGCTTTTCTTCTTTGGAGGTCCCTGATGCTTGGGCAGGTTTTTATTGAGAGCCTCCACGAATGTAGGTGTGTGTTTTGTGTTTCTATGTGTGTGTTTTGGTGGTGTAGGTTTTGAGGGACTATGTGATTAGTGTGGTGTGGTGCAAGTGTTTACCTTCTCCTCTTGACTGTCTAGTCCAGTCTTGGGTGAAGAGAGCTTTGCTTCCAGTTTGGCTATGTAAGTGCATCTCTCACAGGTTGTAGTGTTGGGTGGTAAGAGGAGTGGGTTGTCTGTGTACATGAGGCAATTGCTGCATTGCCCCAAGATGCCCAGATTCATCAGGTAGACAGGAGAAATCACCGGGAGCTGACCCTTAGACATGCCTGGATAGGTGCTTATTTATTAAGTACTAATAACTGCTTTCCTCTAGACAACTGAAGAAAGTTGAGTGCTGTAGTAATTTGCAGCTTATTTAGTGCTTACAACAAGTTCAGAACAAATGCTGAGTTCAAAGAAATAGATTTGAGTGCTGAAACTAGAAAACTGGCTAGTTCTAAGAAACAAAATTAAGCTAGAAGGCTTCCCTCCAACACAGGAAGGCTTGAGGGCTCAGAAGCCTACAAACAGTCTAGACCACTTACAGAAAAGGTAGGAAACAAGCTTACATTTTTTTTCTTTCCCAGATGCTCTCTTTGTACACAGTAGGAGTGCCTGAAATCAGAATATGATCTCACTGCACTCAGTTGAGTGAGAAAATGAGATAGGCCCAGAAGGAGTATCCAAACACAAATTTACAAGAGGGGCAGGCAGTTTCAAAGCCACCAAGATTAACACCAAAACAAAAGCAGGGAGTCTGGGTGGGGAACTAACTGAAAAAGTGTCAAAACTTCTAGTTCAGTTAATATGCAATGCAACACAAATAAATCAATTAAAATGCTGTATTTAAAAAAAAGTGCAGATAAAAGGTACTTAAATTCTCTTACACGTCCGGTTGAATACAGCTAGATCTTAGCCGGCCAAAGCTGAGGTTTTAAGCAGAAAATATTCCAAAATGTACCACTTAAATAGGCAGTGACAGGATATCAATGAATGAGACTACACCCGCCTGCAGTTACTAACAGGCAATAACAATCTAGCAAGCACTAACTGGAAAAACAGAGTCAAAACTTCCAGTTTAGTTAATATTCAATGCAACACAAATAAATCAATTAAAATGCTGTATTATTTGAAAAAAGTGCAGATAAAAGGTACTTAAATTCTCTTATACGTCCAGTTGAATACAGCTAGATCTTAGCCAGCCAAAGCTGAGGTTTTAAGCAGCATAAACATATCAAACATAAGATAAACAGATAAACATAAGATTCTTGTAAGGCTATACTGATTAATACAGAACTGAGTAGTGTATTCCCTCTGCTACTAATTTAAGATATGCAGCAGGAACCTTATCTGCTACTAATGCAGTGGGTTTTAGCTTGTTTCTTTATTGTAGTAATTGGAAGTGGTTCAAATGAGAAATGATTTATATAATTAGTACTGCTGTTTGAGGTGAGAGGAGATATTTCTGCATACTGGCAGATATGAGGGGCAGTAGCTGTACCATGCTCAAATGTACATGTTGTGGTGGCATTTTCACTTGAAAGTGGATTACGTGTTGGCTTGGTACCTAGCTTTAGGAGACTGTTTATAGTAGACTAGAATTAGTTTGGGATAATAACAGTGTTGCTGTTCTGTTTTGTAATAGTTCTTTTTATCTAAAATAACCTGTTTTGGTAAGATTCCTTAGGTGTCATTAATTTTGATAATTGTTTTATTTTTGTCTTTGTGTCATTTTTTGCAAGCACTATCCCTAGTTTTTATTCATTGTTTTGTTTTTTGGGTTGCCAGGATGAAGTTATTATCACTTTGACACATTTGTATTGTAATGGTGCCTTTAGCATTATCTAGTGAAAGTGTTTTTAGTGGGGTCCAGTTGCAGTGCTCAGGGTTTTCATTGAAAATGTCTCTGTTGAAGCTGGTAAGGTTTCTTACTGACTATAGGTGCTGGCCACTGGTGATTTTTATGAAGCCTCTGGTTACATAGGTTGGATGTTAATAAGTGTATCAGGGAATATTCCAGCCTGTTTTTTTCAGGGTTAGTGGAAAATGTGCACTCCAGAGTGCTTAAATTGCTGGAGGTTTTATTATATCTTGTTGGATACTGAATTACTCAGGTTTGACCAAAATGATATTTAAGTGGAATCTGCTATTGTGCTGATCAGACGACTTGAGGTCACAGAGAAGAAAGGTCTCCCGCGTTATATTGCTGTATATATTAAGCATATTTGGAGATATATATTCACCTGTTATGCATATTGCCTTATGTGAATTTAGTTTAATATGGGTTATTAGTTCTTCTGAGTCAGTTTTGTGGATTTGTTAAGGAACATGATAGCTACCTTAAGCACACTTAGTGGTTCAGTCATTTTTTATAATTTTTTATCCTGGTGCTGAGTATTTTTTCATCTTTGAAAGATTTTAACCATCTTTCAGTGATCACTAGCACTAGTAAGTGAAGGTGGTGGTGTGTGTGTGTGTGTGTGTGTGTGTGTGTGTGTGTGTGTGTGTGTGTGTGTGTGTGTGTGTATGTCTGTGCATGTGTGTGCATAACCTTCCACTGAAATGTAAACTGAGTCTTAACAATGATCAACTCCTACTCATGAAAAACATAAACAGTGATCCTCAAAAGCTTTTGGGGGGGGCACAACTCATGTTAATTATATACACTAGAACTACAGTGGGGAAAGAGCATATTCCCCTCCCCCATCATAGTGCAGTTTTGCAGTGACAAACTTGGTACACTTCGATCAGCTGATATTTGATTAGCTATACCAACTTTGTCAGCATTTGATGTGCTGATTTGCCAATAAACGGTGCTTCTCCCATATATGTACACACACACACACACACACACACACACACACACACACACACACACACACACTCACAGAGTCACACAGAGCTACACATTTCTGTATGCCAAGCTAACACAGATGACGTTCTATAAATATTCCTAGATTTGAAGGCTGGGTAACCCATTCAAGAGACTTGTAGCATCCTGATACTTGTAAATGCAGTTGGCCACAGCCTTTGTGATATTTAGGACAAAAGTGCTTTGCTAAACGTCCCCAGTGTATACAGCATTACATACAAATGACTTTCAAAAAACAGAGCTTATTATTGGAGAGGCTTCAACACAGCCGGACTACACTTAATCATACTCATAAGGCTTGTATTGATATGAAGTACATTTTTGGAACAGGTCCAGGGCACGTAATGCAAAATATTTCACTTAAAATTGTTATCAACAACTGAGCCTATATTCTAAAAAGAATTTAGTAGTTCTAAAAGAAGATATAGCTTGCAGGCTGTTAAATTAATAAATGCAGAAGTGTTTTAATTTACAGTTTCTTTAACACTATACACTCTAAGAAATAGCTTTTTTTGGTTGGTCATGTTGATAATTATCAAACTATTAAACTTCGAGGCCATTAAATTCCACAACTGATCAATGTTTGAGATCTTCAGACAGTTCCATATTATCTAAAAGTCTTAAAATATAACAAGACTTCCCTGTTGCTCAATGTTAAATCTGGAGGATATAATTTAATTCAGTTTAAATTCTAATGGTTAAGTGTTTTCATACCTGAAAACACAACTACATGTCAAATATGCAGTCTGACCACTATTTGTCCTGTTAAGTTTCTTTTGACATTTCTGGACACAGACAAATCCAAGGTGTGTTTTAATGCATCTTTAAGGTTAGCAAACACCAGCTGCTAATTAAGCTAAATTGTAAGAGTTTTCAGTCTATTGGATAAGAAGTAATGCCTTTATACATGTAGATGTAGAGTGCCTTATGATTCACAGCAAATGTCGTAGCTGTGACACATCATTTGCAGCAAGCACATACTCGTGCTCTGTTTCCCATCCGGAGCTACATAATCATAAAGTACTTAAATGGCAGAAGGAAGATTGCATATTGTGCTGCTGTTAAAATTTATGTGGTAACCAGTAGTACAAACTAAGTTGGTTTATTGTAAAATGATAAAGCATCTGTGACGACCGTGCCCTGGCCCAGCAATCAAGGAGCTTCAATCCTCACCACTAACACCAGGGAGGTCGTCTCATGGAAGAGGAAAGGATAACTAATACACACAGTAAAGTACAATGTCCCTTAAGTGCAAACAGATCACAGTCAGTCTGGGGCGGGTTGCTCCCTTGCTCTCAAGGTCCCCAATAAGACTCCCCACTGGCACAGCTATAGGGTCCAGATCTCAGCCTAGCTGGCAAGCTAACCTCCAGGACCTTCTCTGTCCCACCAGTGCTTCGTGCCCCTACCCAGGTAGCTGACACACACCCACACTTTGAGATAAGTATTTACACAACTTCACAGACACTCCTAGGAAAGGCTGACACAGATTCTTCAGCTGTGCCCCTTTACCCAGACTATACGGTAGTAATTACTGCCACCACCAGCTTAATAATTATTAGCTACCCAAAGGCCCTTAAAAGGGTGTCCAATTATTACTGTGCAGAATTATTATCCAATTGGCAATGAGAATATTCAGTCGTAAGGCTTATTAGAGTGGCGTATTACAATAAACTCTATAAATATTCAATGTACTGTAGAGCCTAACTTGTCTCTACACAAACCAGCCACAGGTAAAGGTTTTTAAAATATTTAATAATAAATAATTAAAACACAAGACAGTGCTACTACACCACAGTGATATCTAAGAGTTCAGAGATCACACAGAAACTTAAAGTAATACAGTAGGACACGTCTGATGTCAAAGAAAAACACTTACTCTAACTTTCTAATCTTTAGCTATCCTTAAGTGAAAACACAGTGCTATAATCCTACTTAAATACACAAAGAGCATAAGCAGTGCTGGGGTTGATGGTCCAAGACAAAATGCTTTCAGTCTCTCTCTCAGCAATAGTTTTTAAACTCACTAACAAACAGCTCTGATAAAGCCTCCCAGATTTCATCATTTTTACAATTAGGTTTCCCCAGGATTCATATTACATCATTTTGACACTTAGTCTGGAGTTCCCAGGCAAGCAAACTGCATTATTTAGCAAGCTAACACCTGCTCAAGAAACTACAACAATAAAAGACATTTCACATGTACACTCTACAATTACTCCTTAAGTTAAGACAATAGAAAGAATGGGTTCAGCCAGCCGATTTGGCACCGCCATTTAGATAATTGTAACTTCAAAGAACATTTGAAATGCTTGGCTTGGTTTTCTTTACAGCAGATGGCAATGTTGCAACAATCTTGAAGTTCATATTTTACAGTGTTTTCTTTCATTTAAAAACACAAGCCTGTATTTTATATTTATTTATACAAATGATAGAATTATGTATCAAATTCTATTTGACTAGGCTGGCAGCCTTCGCCCATCTTTCCCCAGTCTTCACAGCATCCTGTTGCAAAAGGTAACCAAAAAGCTTGTACATTGCGGACATTATATAGGCAGTAGTAGGCACTTAACTGCAGCTTTCCTCCTAAGATGTTAAATATAATGTGTGTCCTGTTCACTTTATTTCATTGTCCAGGTAAATGTAAGTAGCAGTCCTCCTGTCCCCCTGCCGTGTTGACATTAATGCATTCACTGTTGCGTGCAGTTTGAAAATGCTGGAAAAGAAGTCATGATTTAGTCTGTAGATGCATGTGATTACTCACAGAAGACAGTGCACTGTAGGCTGTGATTATTTTCTTGCATGTATGACAGATCCAGTGCACATGGGATATGTCTGAAAGTGTAGCAGCAATGAATGGAGCTTTTCCCGACATATTGCATGTTAATGGAGACTTGCACATTTTCAGTTTTTTAAGACTCAGATTTTTGTTGCTAAATGTGGCATGCAGAGCACATTTTTTGGAGAATGAATGCATTTTAAAACTACCATCATAGAGACCAAAAACATTTAAATGCAGCCAATAAAATTAACAAGTTTGACAAATATTTCTCTTGTACATTTTAGACTTCCTATTTTTGCAGTTAATGACCTTCTCTTTTTATTTTAGTGAATGAAGTTTTCTTTCTTAGTAAAAGTGTTTCATTTAGATTTTTGATTTGTACAGTTTCATTTGTCTGTTTTATGTTGATTAAAGTGGCTAGTATTAAAATAAACTATTAGGTGGCATGTAAAGAAACTAACATCACAGAAGGGTTTGCTACAGGGCTAAAAGGCAGAGGCTAAAGTTGAGAAGGAGTTACTAAAAGGGAACAAGAAAGGAAGCATTTGTTTAAGGCAATGACAGACATGCTTGGCTATGCAAAGATAGTGAGTGAATGTACAGAAGACTGGCAGAAAGTAGATGTGTACATAAATAATTCATCTTTACAAAGGACAGTAAGGAGAGAGTGTCTTGCTGTGAAGGAAGCAGTGCAGAATGAGAACAGAAGACAGTCATTAGTCGAGAGGGAGAGACAGAAAGGAAGTGGGCTGGGATCTACATGGCTTTATTGAGTATAAAGCACAAGGACTTCATGGGCTACCTCCTAGGGTCCTCTGAAATCTGACCAGTGTGCTGAGATATTCAACACAACTCTAACAGTGTAGAACAGCCTGAGGAGGGGAATACAGCAAGTATAATATTCTTATTAAAAGTGGGGAGGAAAATCGGAAAAGAGATGGAATATTTGGGGAACTACAGGCCTGTTAGCATGACGGCAGTTGCAGTGAAGGTCATGGCGAGCATTCAGAGGAGGATATGCTGGTTGATTTCTATAGGACAGCAGTCTCCATGATAAAAATCGATACGGATTTGTGACCAGAAGAAGATGTCATTCAAACTTGATCTAGTTTTAGTCTTGACTTATAAATGATACATGAGCGACCAAAACAAGTTGCAATGCAGTTCCACTGATGAACAACCACAGGACTCAAATTAAGCACTTCTGTTTATGTCAGTGAAAGTCTTCCTCAGAACTACATATCCAGAGGGTAAGTACTCTTAAATAGCAAGTCACATGACTTCATAAAAGACAATTACGGATTTAAAAATGCATACCTCATAATTCCTTACATAAAATAAGTATTTGTATATCTTGCTGCCCTTCAGCAAGGCCTTAGACTCAGTCTCACACAGGAGTCTGAATAGGAACAGCAGAGGATTAGAAGTAAGACTGAATGTGAAAAATTGGAGTCCTGCATAGTTGGATGATGGGATGGAAATAATTTCTTGTGATGCATAGAATGACAAAGAACTGGACTCCTATATGGTTGAATAGTAATGGATAGAGGAACAAAGTCAGAAATTAGAAAAATTAAAGAAATTAAAACTAGATGGCCACTGCAGTCTCTCCAGGGTCCAGTACTCTTCAATGTGTTTTTCTCATACGTCATGTATAATATTTCAGCATCAAGCAAGCATAAAGTAAAGATGGTTATAGTGATTGGGATGATATCAGAAATTAGGAGAATGACTAATGAAGTGTTGCAGGTTTAATTTTGGGGCAACTTCTTTTCATTTTTTTTGTCTCTAATATTTTCTCAAAAAATGCTTAAGAAAAGATTCAACAATTTTGTGTAGTCACAGAGGCTGGGGGAAGAGTACAGAATCTAGGGAAGTGGCTAGAATGCTACACATTCAGTGTGCATAATTTGGCAGTTGAGGATCAGTGAAAACAAATACAAAGTATTACAAATGGTCCTCAAAACCTTGGTGAAACTATCAGCTGGGGTTGTGAAACTGATGGAGGTTAAGGGTTGTTGATCTCAGCTGGACTGGACCATTAGAAGCAGAGTGAGGGCACAGCCACTGAAATGCTGGGGGTGTATCTTCAGGCGGATACATGTGATTAGCATGGAAGTAATCCTTCCAGTCTGTGGGCAATAGTCAGTCCATACCTTGCAGACCTTGTGCAATTCTGAAGGCTATACAATGAAAGAGACATCAGGTTACAGTAAGGAATCCAGGGGAAAGCTATGAGGAAGGTTTGTGGCATGGAGAGGAAATAATATGAATTTAGAACAAACTAGCTAAATCTCTTTTCCTTGAGACTGGATGTGGCATAGAGACCTTGATAGTGGTGCACAACATGATATCATGGTGGCGGGAAGAGGTCATCTGGAGCAGGAAGGGCTTGGGAGGCAAAAGCAGCAGATCATAGGGATGAAGTTCTCTCTGAAAGAGAATACTTTTAAATACTAGATAGACTTAAAGGACTGACTGGACAGGTGCATTGTCATTTGAAATTAATGTATTGATTAAGAACCAAAAAGGTGAAGACTTTAGGCACAAAGGAGGGATTACCAGAGAAAGAGATTTCCCTGTACAAAAGATAGTAGATGGCTCTTGACATATCTGTGTTGAATAAAGAGCCAAAAGAAATAATGACTTAGAGTAAAAGAAATACCCTGAAAATATGTGTGAATGTAAGTCATCACTGAAGACAAAGTAAAGTGCTTCTAACAGTGCTGTCATTTGTGCATCCAGTTGTCAACTAAAGGTATACTCTTGATACTGAGTCTTTGTAGAGCCCTCCAGGTGTGATTCAGAAAATTTCCGTTGTAACACTGAATCACACATATGACTTCAAATCGTACACTAATTCTTTTGGTGAAACATTCTATATTTGTGCACAGACTATCTGAAAACAGGATGGTTTTCAGAGTTGGTTTTGCAATGCACAGTACACTGTTCAAACAGTGTGATATTGTTTGTATAAAAACAAATGTCATTTGCTGAAAACAGCCTAGTTATGTGCTAAACCACATGTCATTAGTAAAACATTGCATTGCAGGGGACACACTGAATATGAGAAAACACATTAAGTTTCTGTGTGATTTAAATATGCCTTATTAAGCTCTGGAATTAACTGTTCATTAGGCGCCAATCTGAACCCTCATTTTATCTTATTTTTGCACATATACGATCTGTGCCTTGTTGCTCCAGATACTAAACTAATCTTGACATCAGGCACTATGTGTTGAGTTTGCATGGAGTCCTAATGTATGCATGCTTTTGTCCAGTTGTTTCATTTTCTTCCCACCTTCCAAAAACATGCAGGATGATTTGCTACACTGAATTATCTGCGTGTATATATTCTTTGTGGCCTAATTCAAAAAGGCTTCATGGACCGGCTCAGTTCATAGGTTCATAGGTAGGTACTAGGCTATTGGCCCAAGAGCCTACGTAAGCCTTGCCAACAAGATTCCCTGGGTACGCCACCCAAGAAAGTTATTTTCCTGTGCCACTGTCGAGCAGAGATACAGAAGTGATCCCCGGGGTGTATTTCCTATTTCCCATCCACTCATCAAGATTTTTCTTGAAGAGTGCTAATGAAGAACTTTGCTTGACATAGATGGGTAGCCTGTTCCAGAGTATGGGAAGTCTCTGGGACAGGAATCTATCCCTCCAGCATGTCCTGTTTATTGTGGTGACAAGGTTTATGTCCCTAGAGCATGTAGCACGGAAGGATTGGGATTTCTTTAGATGTAGCATGTCCAACAGCTCTGGGTTTGACATAGCTTTATATGTTAGGCAGAGATCACCTCGGAGTAGGCGATATGCTACAGAGTAAAGCTGGTGTTTTTTGAGGCGGTCAGTGTAGGGCATTTGTTTGAGGCCAGTAATCCTCTTTGTGAGGTACTTCTGTGGCCTTTCTAGCTGCTCAGATATCTTGTGAGGTACATTCTGAAAGGGGCGTTGTAATCTATAATGGGTCTAATGATTCTCAAGTAGAGAGGAACAGTGACCTCTTTTTTTCCTGGATGAGAACCCTTTTATGATGAGATGTGCCACATAGAAGGACTTCCTGACTACTGTGGCAGTGTGACTATCAAAGATGAAACTACTGTCCACCTGGGTCCCAAGGTCTCTTATCACACATTCTGTGTTAAGTCGATTGCTGCCTATGTGGTAGTTCATGGGTACAGAGTTTTTACCAAAGGGGATGACACTGCACTTTTTGGCATTGAGCTTGAAGCCTTGGCTCTGACACCAGGCATCTGTCTCAGCGAGGCCCTTCTGTAGGATGTCCACATCATTTGGGGACTTGACTATAGCTCCTAGTTTGCAGTCATCTGCAAACTTCGTTAGCCAGAGGCCTTCTGTGTTAGCCTGTACTTCATAGAAGTAGATACCAAACAGGAGAGGTCCCAGGTCAGAACCCTGTGGTACTCAACTTGTCACTGCTTTGAGGTCAGATTTGGAGTCTGCAACTTTTACACTGTGGGTTCTGTCAGTGAGCCAGTTGGCAACCCATCTTGTGATGTAGGGATTTATACCTAGTTTAGTGAGTTTAGCTGTAATTCCAGAATGGGGGATGGTGGCGAAAGCCTTGGCGTGGTCAAGATAGGCTGCGTGAACCACCTTACCCTCATCTACTGCTTTGGTGACTGCCTCAAAGAAGTCGATCAGGTTCAGGAGGCATGATCTGCCTTTCACAAACCCGAACTGGGTGGGATCCAGAGTTTGGAGGTTACCAATTTATAAGTTCCATGATGATACATTCCATGGCCTTGCAGACCAGGCTCGTTAGGCTAATAGGTCGATAGTTCCTGGGATCAGTGGTGGCTCCCCCTTTGTGGAGTGGGATAACTGTTGCTGTGCGCCATTCAGTGGGCACAAAGCCTGATGCAAGGCTATTATTGAACATGGTGCTTAAGTGGGGAGCCAGTTCGTTCTGAAGTTCTTGTAAAATGCAGCCTGGGATGTTGTCCGGTCCCATGGATGCTGTGTTTTTGCTTTAGAGAGTGCAGCTTTTACCTGCATAGTTGTGATTACAGGGACTCTGCATTCTTCCTGTAGAGATATGGGCCCTTTAGGGGGTGGGGTGGGGGTGGGGGGTAAAGTTAGCACTGAACCTATCTGCCAGGATGTTAGCAATATCAGTTGGTTCTGTAATTTTCGTGCCTTTGTTCTGTAACTCAGAGCAGAGCTGGGTGTTGCCATCGAGATGCTTGACATAGCTATAGAATGCTTTGTGTTTGTCCTTAGAATTAGTAGCGATTTTGTTTTCATAGCTAGCTTTGGAGGATCTTATAAGGGATCTCAGCTTCTTACTGAGGCTGACCAGGGAGCTCCTCCACTCATGGGATTTTACTCTCTTTTGCAACAGTTTCTTTCTTCTGTTGTACAGTTTGTTTTTGGCAGGGGACCACCAGATTGGCTTCCCTTTTTTTGAGGATAGCATCTTGGTTCTGTTTGAGATAGCACGATCCTTGCACTAGTTTCCCAGTTAATACATAACAAACAGACTCATCGTGGTGTTTATTTTATTTGCCTTTATTTACACGACATTTTGAAGCAGAGAGTTTGGAAGAGATGTCTGCAATACCCTCTTGAAGCATATCCAGCTATATTGCAAAGAATAAGAAATGTGAGGATGTGAATGAATCTGTTGAAGAAATTCCCCAATTTTTTGAAAGATCCTTGGTGCAACTGCCATTGATTGCCTGTATAATTTCTTGACTGTTAAGTGAAACACTTTTCTTCTCTGCTAAATGCACAACCAGTAATAGGCAAAAACTGATCCTACAGTCTCACACCCGGCCTGCATCATTGGTAGGAACAGGCTCCATTGTGCTTGCTTATGTGCCATTGTCCTTTTTGTCCAAATCATCACAGAGTAATTATAGATACTTTGATGGGCAATTTCACTTGAAATCTTTCCTTATGTTTAATGTTTGGGCCCAGTTTTCCAGTGAGCCCTGTCCCTGAATGGAAAGATCATCCATATTTGCCCACACCTCATGATTGATGCATTTTCTGTAAGGACATGAGTTGTAAAAAGAAGAAGAAAGGGTGTGCCTTCACTGGCTTCCACATCTGCTATCCGCCTAAACAGTTCTGAGGTAATGGAGACAAAGAAAGGAACACATGCAAGTGTAGGACCTGTAGTCTGGTCCCAAAGATTTTTTTAAATTCTCACTTGAAATGCATATTGTCCTGCAATGCTGGATCCTATGAAGCATCTAATCATTGGTTGTCTGCAAAGTAATAGACATCCATATTTTTATTATTTTTTTTCTTTTCTGAGCTAGGAAAATCCTTTCCTGAATAATATCCACCATTGTTTTCACTAGGAAGGTGCAATGTCTGACTTGCTAATCATTGTCAGCCACACTGTCCCTATGAAGGTGATCTTGAGAACTAAGTAATTATACAAAAATACAACAAATGTGTACAGACTGTCTGAGGACTAAGTCTTAATGAGGTAGTCATCTCAGTGAGGGTATATCTGAACAGCTTGCATTCTCAGCACTGTTGTTGCTGTAAAGAAACATTTGATAGCATGATGACCGTAACTGCTAGGACAAATGCAGGTAATGAGAAATGGGAATGCTTGTGACCCCCTTTAAACCAGAATTTCATTCAATGAATTTTATATATGGATATGTACCAGTAAGCAATTTGAGGTCTAAATCAACTATCTGTAGTCCTTAGGAAAAGAAGAACAGTTTTGAGAGTTCTTGAAATGAAGGACTTTTTTACCTGCATATTTAATGTATTCAGTCACAAATGCACTGAATATAGGCTGAATGACAGGACTCAGCTTGGAAGTGGATGACATGACAACAAGGAGGAGACTGGATATCCTGTGTGTCCAAGAGACAGAAAGAAGAGCATTGCACCAAGGCAACTTGACTTTGGATCCAGAGCATACTACTTAATAGGAGGACAGTCTAGAAATTTTTTGTGGGAGTCTACTGTAGATGGTGAGGGATGTCATCAGAATTAGTAGTAGACTCATGGTAACCAGAGTCCAGTGTAGAGACAGGGCAGATATCATAATCCCTACCTATACCCCACAGCGAGGTTGTGACAATAAGGAAAAGAGTGCATTCAGGCATCAGTTCCCGGACCAAATGGATAAAGCAGAACAACATGTGTTGATGCTGGAAATGGTGAGCCTGAATGTTTATACTGGGACAGATAGAGCATGATATGAGGACTGTCTAGGCACACATGGGTACGATAATAGGAATAAAGAAAGAGAGGCCATTCTTGACTTTTGCCTGGTAAATGGCTAATGGTGGGAAACTCATGGTTCACCAATATAAACAGTACAAGATCCCATAAAAGAGTGACCAACATGCAGCTCAGTTAGACTTCCTCCTAGTAAGGAGCAGGCATTGGGGTCTAATCAGATATAGCAAAGTCACCCCCAATGAAACAGTGGGATCACAGCATGAACCAGTGCATGATATGGTCATTGAAGGAGAACTAGGCTGATGACCTGTAGGCTTAATGGAGTGAAAGCGCAAGTATCAATGAATTATTCAGGGTTCTAGCAACTCAGGAAGAAGAGGCAGCAGGTGAACAGCATTTCAAAACAGCATTTGAGAGGATTATAGTATAGATATGCTGCTAAGCCAGCTATGAAAATAAGGTAAATAAGGAAAGCTGAAGGTAGAATACAGAAGTCCAGGAAGTTGTCAAAAGAAAGAGTGAAAGAAAAGGTGGGAGGCAGAAAAGATGGTCCAGGCTAGGAAGGAATTTTAGCTGGCTAACAAAGAGGCTAAGAAACAATTGCTAAGAGAAGGCATCATAGGCAACACATGAGCTTCTGGAAAGTGACTTAGCAGAGGGCACAGTGAAACTCTTATTAGATTGCAAGGAAAAGACAGAAAGGTAAAGATGGTAGCCATCAGGCACCATTTATAAGGGATGCCACCAACACCCCGCTCATCAGCCTGTAGGACATCAAAGCTAGATGGAAGGAATACTTCCAGCAGCTTTTGAATGAGGAAAACCCAGAGAACTGCATAGCTAAACTATCATCCTCCTTTCCATCCCCCTCCTCCGCCACCACTCCCTCCTGCCCCAACCACCACCCCAGTCATCAACCTTCCTCCACATCCTTCTGCCTCAAGCCCATCCCCACAAGCACTGTAAAAAGACTTCTCCTTAAACCTCAAAACCTGTCACAATGCACCTGACATCCTTCCAGCCACCTTCCTCAAACAGTCTGCAGACAGCATTGCCTATCCCATCTCTATTCTTATAAATAGATCCACACAAGAATCATACGTCCCTTCTATCTGGCGCCATGCTTACATCACCCCCCCCCCAATAAAGGTGGCAAAAATACTGATACCACCAACTTCAGGCCTATTGCCATCCTTTCCCCTCTTTCTTAAATACTAGAGAAAACAATACAAGCACAGCTCAAGACACACCTAACACTAAACAATTTCCTCTCCCCTACCCAACACGGCTTCCGCCCTGGCCACAGCACCATGACTGCCCTTCTTTCCTTTCTTGAAACCATAAACCTCGAATGCGACTCAGGCAAGTTCGTATCGACACTATTCCTAGATCTGTCAATGGCCTTTGACACCATCTCACACACCCTACCTGTATCCCAACTCTCCACCCTAACACCTCTCTCCCACCACCATCACCTGGTTTTCCAGCTACTTGTCCAACCACAAACAAGCTGTCCAAAGGAACACTTTAACCTCCCCCTTCCTTCCCACACCCACAGGTGTACCACAACGTTCTGTTCTTGGCCTTCTTCTTTTCAACCTCTTCATTGACAACTTTCACCGATCCATCCCAGACTCATCTATCATCCAATATGCAGATGAGTCAACAATCATCTGCTCAGCCTTCTCACTCTCCGCGCTCCTAGCAAAAACCCAACTAGCCTTCTCCAAAACAGAAACCTGGATGCAGTCTAACCATGTGGCATTAAATGCAAATAAAACCAAACTAATATCTTTTTCCCTTACCAAAAACTCCATTGACAAATCCAAATTCACTATACAGAGCCAAAACAACACCGTCCTTGAAATCGTTCCCAACACCAAGCTTCTTGGCATCATTATTGATGAAGAACTAAAATTTGACACCCACATCCGCTCCGCACTCAAGAAAACCCACCAAAGGTTAGGTCTTCTCTACAGGCACAACCACTTCCTAAGCCCCTCTACCCATCAAACTCTTGCATCCACCTTCCTACTCCCCTCCCTTTTGTATGGTACCCCTCTTTTCACCAATCTCCATCTTGGCCTTCAATCCAAACTTGAATCCTGCTACCACAAGATCTCCAAATTTGCATCCAATTCAAAAAACTCATCCCACCACTTCCACTCCCTCCTCACCCTCATCTGGCTTGAACTACCCAACTACCTCAGTTACCTACAACCCACCATTGCCCACAAACTCATCTTTAAACCTGCCAACTGCCCAGCTCTCGCTACTTCCTTAAGACCTTAAATTACCAACCGCTCACTCATATCCAAAAACCAAAATCTCCTTCAGGTCCAAAAACCAAAATCTCCTTCAGGTCCACAAACCTGCACAAACTCTTGGCCATCTACTGCTGTCCCACTCCTTAGCTAAACAGTGGAACTCTCTCCGGACACACCTACGCAACCTGCCTAACCATACAAATTTCAAATCTCAGCTACTCTCTCATCTTTCTTTCAAATGGGAATGCCCTTGCCACACTCCAACTTAATCCTCCCCCCTCATTCCACCTTGCACTAACTCATCCAGCTACCTCTACTATTACTTCATCCCACCCAAAACAATCCGTCCCCTACCAAAAACTAATTTTCTCTCTAATATCTATTGTACTCTACTCTCCAATATCAATTATGCTATTACCCTCTCCATGCATAATATTTTCCTAACCTACTAATGGCTAGTAGCTATATATTTTGAAATGTTATATCTACAGTTGAGTTTATAACAAAAATATTCACTTTATGTAAATGTTGAAATTTCTGTATTAAATTATGTGTTTCATTTTTGTAACATTGTGACAAGCCATTTGCAAATATCATGGAGCTTATCTGTAAATGTTTAATTAGTTGCATGAACTATGTCTTTTTATAACATGTGAAATGTAACTTGCAATTATTGTGGAGCTTTTCTCCCTGGGCCTCCACTGAAAACAGGCTTTTCTTGGCCCAGTGGACTTCCCCGGTCATCAAACTTAAATAAAATAAAATAAAATAAATGAAATAAAAGCTGCACTACTCCAAAGACAGCCTGCAACTGAAGAGAAAAAATAGCAAAACCTAGAAGACATAAGAAAAGCAATAAGGAAAATGAATTCTGGGGAAAGCAGCAGACTCAAATGATGTCACTGCAGATATGGTCAAGATGTTGGATGAGTTAGAGATGAAATGGCTCCTGAGGGTACTCATAGCAGTATGCATAGTGAGGTATATCCCAGATGACTGGAGAATAAGTATTCTAGTGCCAGTCTGCAAGAACAAGAAGGGAAGTCTGATTGAGGATGTCAGGGCTAGAATTAGAGGGACTCCAGCCAACTGGCACAGAGTGTCAGCAGTAGTGCTTCATAGACAAATGACAAAAAGCTGAAAAATATGGTATCCAAAATTGTGATGTGACCAGTATTTTTGTATGGCAGAGAAACCTGGACATTAAAGGCAGAGCAGGTGAGGAAGCCAGATGTGATGGAGATGAAGTGCCTAGGATGGGCGGCATCATGCACACTATGGGACAGATAAAGAAAATATGTCATCAGAGCAAAAGCCAAAGTAGCTCCATATGCAGAAAAACTCAAAGAGAACAGACTGCAGTGGTTCAGACATGTCTGCATAAAACAGAGGACGATTTGGTGAAGAAGATTTGACAGAGACAGGAAGAAGCAAGAAGAAATAAGGATGTCTTGCAAAGAGACAGATTGTGTGACAGAGACGTTGTGGCAGTCAGGCATGACTGTCGAAGAAGGCAAGAGAGTGGTGATAAGATGAGAGAGAGCTGACAACAGCTGATATGACACCACAGCCCCATGTAGAAAGTGGGAAAGGGGGGGGTCGACAATAATGGCTCTCATGATTTTGTGCCTTAAGAAACAGAAGATGAAGTGTGGGACAGCAGCACATCAGTTTGGAAGGAGAATGCTCTCTCACTCACCAATCTTGTTTTGCAGCACCTTTATAAAATACCCTCTTCTTTTTGGACCAAAGAATCCCTGAAGTACTTGGAATAGACTGAAAAATACGTTTTCACTGAGAACCCTTTCCAGAGACTGTTCTACCAAAAATTTGTAGAAATCTTATTTTTTACTATTCCCACAGTCCACTCATACGAGCTCAGTGGTCCCTCTACCTCTTCTCAGTTGCCCATTTGTTCCTAGAGAGGTACTGGGCCCATGGAGTGAGCTCAGCAACCCCCACACACACACACACACACACACACTCCTTGAGACACGGTGCAATCTTGGACAAGTGAAAGTCCTGTGATCCATTTTGTCACTTTAATCTGAGCTAACCTGTTATTTAATTCAGAGGTTGGCCCAGTCTCCTGTTGGGTTTAGAGTGTTAACACCTATTCATTGCCAGATCTTGAGGTCTACACCTTACCTCTTCTGTTAAGCAGCTCTTGGATGGTATGGTGTGGGTCAGTTTTTTGGTTAACTGGACCTCACTCACCTGCCTCCTGGCAACTCCTTTATATTTTCATTGTAGCTACAAGCCTTTGGGAAGTACGCATGGTATAGCACATCATTTCTCAGCATATATGGTGCACAGAAGGCAGTATATGTTCATTAGACTGAGACTGCGTGGGTGCAATACTAAAAATTCCCTCTAGGTGTCACCAAGTAGCAAGTCAGAGCTTTCACCATCTCTCCAGGATGGATTAGCAGGTGCCCACCACTCACTCACACCTTCTTGACCTGGCCCTTCCTGCACCATTGCTGCAAGTTTGGGTCACTGCATCATGACAGTGCATCAAATGCATAGAAATTTTAAGCCACATCTGCAGAAATAACTACCTTCTTTTCTGAATTCTTTGACAGTAGATGAGAGTTTCTGTGGGGAATGGCTGTCGTTCCTGACCACTGTGGTGGAAATGGTGAGAAAAGGGAGTCATCTGGAAGGGGTTGATTTTGATATAACAGTGAAGAAAGACTGAAATGTACTGTATTCTACAGTCAGTCCCCATCCACCTTCTTGACCTTTACATTGGCCACTAAAATAGTCTTTTTGTTTAGCAGGTTTCTTGTTTTGAAAAAACAATTTTTCTTGCTAAGCAAGTTCTTCAGAAAGCACAGCATTAATTCACTTACAAGGTAGTTATGTTATTTTACTCTTTCTCCAGCTCTGAATTGGAGAGCAGGCTTCTAGGCTGAAAGCAACCTGCAAAAATAGGAATTAACCTTATTTGATTAAAATCAGCGATAGCATTAGGTTGCCAGTTTCAGTGACTGTTGTTTTTTGTCTTTTCATGTAATCATGGTTATTGTGTTATATGAATATTTATAAAGTGAGATAAAATCATGAAATGTAATCTAAAGAAAGTAAAATATCTTTTTGGGAATTTTTTTAACACCTTTATTAAAATATCTCTTAAGACATAGGCAGACATATATTAATGGGGATAAACATATTTATACATTACATATATGTTTTCTTTCTTTGTAACAACTCTCATTTAGACTAACATTACACAATTTTCTCAATTCCTGTCTTCTTCTAAAGCTGACACCACTTCCTGCTGAACATTATCGTAAGTGCATTGTTCCCACAAATTCTATGTATTACTGTGTAATATGCTCCATCCCTTTCCTAAACATCCCATTTCCAGTTCTTGTACCTCTTTTACAATATTTAATACTTCAGGTAACATTGTTATAGATTTTCATTTCCATTTCCTATTTGCTTTTTTGTTGGCCAACAAAATATATTGATTTATTTTATGTATTTATTTGTATTTCTTTATTAGGGTAATGCGCTGATCAATGCTGCCCATTTCGGCTCAGCCTGGGTGAAACACAAAACATTTCACACACAAAAAATAGAGAAATGTAAGCAACAATAGAGTACTTTAGACTGATTACATAAAAAATTGTGTATATACATTGTAGTGAGCAAGCACAGTGCAATGTACAATCAAGCAGAGCTTAATATGCAATACATACATCAGTTTCTAAAGTGGGTCAGTCTTCAGTAAATCTTGAGAGAGGAGAAAAGACTCAGAAAGATCAGTTAGGTGATCTATCATGTATTGAAGCAGGTGCATTTGACTTGGATACAGAGGTGCTTTTTGAGTTGCATCCTGAATTTGGAATAAGTGTAGATTTCCTTAAGGTGTTCATTTCCTTAATGTCATTGGGAAGCGCTTCAGAAAGAGTAGGTGCCTGAGAGGAGAAAGCAAATGCAATGCTGTGGAGTTTGGTTTTAGGTGTGATGAGAGTTGGTGTGGCTTGTGAGCATTGTGTCAGGACATATGAGGAGTTTTTTCATGAAGTCTAGCTGCTAGGGAAGTAAATGTGTAATGCTGAAGTAGTCTGTAGAGTTGGAATCCTAAAAGTAGGTTAGTACTTTGTTTTATCGGTAACCATTTGGCTTTTTCTAGGGTGATACAGTGATGCTCACAGAGAGGCAAGTTTGTAATGAATTGGCATATGCTGTTAAAGATAGTCTGGAGTATGTCAATGCTTTTTTTGGAGGGAGAAGCAAAAACTGGGAGCTCAAGCTGAGAAAGGAGAACTCCTTTGCCAATTTCTGCTCTTGCTAGCTGGGATAGAAAAGGAAAGATCTTTTTGGCCCAGAAGAGGAGGGAGTTTATTTTGGATCTTCTTTTGTCTATGTGAAAATGGAGGTTTGGTGACTGATCAACCTATAGTCCTAGGTATTTGAAGGTGGAAGCTGTCTGTGTGGAATGGTTATGTAGGTCAAAGATACATAAAGAGTTAGGTGTTTGGTGAATTTTCTCTGGAGTCCCAAAAAGCATAGTTTTGGTCTTGGTGGGGATGAGTAGTAGATTATGGTTTATGAACCATTGGTGAGGCTCATGTAATTCTGACTGGGGTTGGTATTGAATGTTGGTGTGAGAGTGACTTGATCTGTAAATGATCATATCATCAGCATAGAGGATAAGTGTGAGATGATAGAGGTCACAAGGAAGTTTGTTAATGAATATGGAGAAGAGGAGGGGGCAAGAATGGTACATCTTTGGTAATACGTGCAGCTTTCAGTTGAGGGGATCCTTTTTTAACTCTGAAGTGTCTGACAGTGAGGAAGTTTATTAAACCAGGGAATGTTGATTGGACTGATACCAATTTCAGTTAGTTTATTTTGGAGAAGATAGTGGTCACTGAGGTCAGATGCCTTTGACATGTCTATAAATAAAGCACCTGTAAAGAAGCCATTATCAGATTTTAGCAGGATATCATTTAGGGACCAAAATGATGTCATAGTACTTCATCCAGGCTAGAATCCATGTTCTTTGGAGGAGAGTAGGTGGTAATGCTGGATACAGAGAGAGAGAGAGAGAGAGTTGGGTGTTGACTGTCTTTTTAAGAACTTTGCCAGAAATACGGGAATGGATATTGGATGGAAGTGAAAGGTATCTTTTGGGTTGGTTTGCTTTGGGTGGGGGTTTAATTAGAACAATTTTCCAAATCTGTGGCATGGTTATTTTTGTAAGATATAGTTATATAGGTGAGAGGAAGACATAGTGGTTTATGTCATCAGATCCAGGAGGGGTGTCAGGGTAGAATAGACACTTCTTTAGAACATACACATTTGAAATGGAAGACGGGGTGAATGGTGGTGGGGGACAATTGCGTGATCCATGGGAGGTGTGGAGTTTATTGGTAGGAGATTGCTAAACTCTTTAAGGAAATCTTCTGGAGAAAGTTTTGGTGTACAACATTGAATAGTGTTTGTAGACAGGGTATCATGAGTAGGTTTTCTTTTTCTTTTTATAAGTACGTTAACCTTTTTCCAAATGTGCTTGGAGAATGCAAGGAGGGAATTTGTTTGGAGATTTCTTTTGTGCCTTGTAATTGATTTCTTGGCTAGGTTATGCAAAATTATAAAGGAGGTGCAGTTGTCAGTTATGGGTGTATTTTACCATTTTTGCCATGCTTTATCCTGTAACTAAACTTAATAAGGCTTTACTATATCTAGGCAATTCAAATTCTGTGTCTCAAGAAAAAAACATAATTTCCTTATTTAAAGCCATTCGCTCCCCCAATATTTCTGACTGAGTATTATGTAAGTAAATTCTAAAATCTACCATCTCATTATACTGACAAAAAGGTGTTGCCATTTAGCTCTTTCTTCACTACCACACCTCCAGCAATTGCTGTTGACCCAATGAAAAATTCATTGCAGTATATTTGGGGTATAAAAAACCCATGCAAACACTACTAAGCAAAACTCCTAAACCTTCCGAACTTTATTGCACACTTGAGAGCCATACATACGTTTTCCCATGGTTCCCTTGTAAATTACTTTTCTAGTCTCTCTTCCCAATCTTTTTTAATCTCCTCTGATTTATTCTTATAGTTATCATGCAGCATTTTATATTCACTAATAATTATTCCATTTTTAAAAGCAGCTTTCCTTCTAGATTTGACTAAAATCTCTAACAGAGCAGATCTTTCACTTAAAACCCCACTATCCCTTTCATTTTGTCTATGGTCTGATAGCAGTCCCAGTTTGGGAAGGCAGTCTATAACCTGTAGTCCAAACTGCTTCATGGCTGTTTCCCACTCTATTACCTTTCCATCTCTAGTTATTTGCTCCCAAAACCTTGGTTCCTTTTCCAGGTTTCTCCAGTAAATTTCAGCCCCCTCTTGACTGTTTTCTGTACCTCTACTTGCAGTCATCCGTACTGCCAAAATATCCTCCTGTGTTGACTTAGTTCTTAGAATACTTTCTGCAACTTTATGAACATAATATTCCACATGCTGTAATTGTCTTGATAAGTTCCATGTTGTAATACAAACTGAGACTTCTGTACTGTTTCATTCTGATATTTCCCCAGAGGAACTAGAAAGGTTAGGCTTTTGACAGCAGTGAAAGTAGAAGGCTAAATTCATTTAGCAGGACTTGAAAGATAAATCAATCCACTTAGAATCTGGTTAGATAAACCTGCCCATTTCAGTACATTTTTTTACCGGCTGCGTCTGTATTTTAAAACCTGGTAGGGTTACTTGTAAAGTCTGAAAAGAAATGAAAAAAAAAAAAAACTTCCCTTAGTATTTTCAAAGCTTTGTGAAACTGATACCCTATACCAACTATCAAAGTTGTAGCAATAATAAACTTTAAATAAAACAATCTTCCTTCAAAATGTTTGGTGCTAGAACACTCAAAATGATTTGACATTAGTGGTAAGGTTCAGTTAACGTTACTATTTTTTGGAGGGGCAACAGTGAAAAGTTCCCATTATTGAAACAAGTTTTTCATGCATCATCTTTGCTAAAGTCAACAGAATAATCTGATGGTACAGGAACAGGTGGCCTGTTTTTCTTTTTTTTTTTCTAAAATGTTTTTATTTTTTTTTTGTTTGTGAACAAATTATGATACAGTAAATTTAAATTACAATTCAAAATAAAAGAAAATAGTTAATAACTATAACAATATGTACAATATTTACAGGTGGTCCAATGAAAAGGATTAACAACAAAGTTATAAAGAGGAATAATTCCATAGAACAAATATAACCTTTACTGGCATATATTCACATAAGTCCATCTTAGTTTATGACATTTTGATTTCATGTAGAAGAAATTATGTCCTTTTGTAATGTGTCTATAAGTATTAAGATTTTATTCCAAGGATTGTCTGTCCAATGTCTGGGAAAAATTCTTTCTTCTTTGACTTTTATTTCTTTTTGTGCAGATTCCTTTAATAGAGATATGAAGTCTTCATAACTTGGAGGGACTGTGGATTTCCATTTTCTTGTTATACATTTTCTGGCTACAGCCAGAATAGACCATAGAAGATATTGATCACTTTTACTCATAGTTACTGAGTCATCTACATTCAGAAAAATTAAAGATTTTGTTAAAACAAATTTGTCATTATAAATGGCTTGAAGAAATCTATTAATATCTTCCCAGAATTTTTTAATGCAATCATAAAACATATGTATCCAATCTGCCTCACAGTTTAAAGTACATCTCCAGCATATGGGCTTTTGGATAGGGTCAAATTTGGCTATTTTATATGGTGTATAAAAGGCTCTATGTAGAAATTTCCATGTGAAGATTTTCCATATCTGAAAGTTTGAGGTTAGCTTGACTGACAACAAAAGGTCATTTATACCTTCAGGTGATAGATTTATTGTCAAGCCCTTTGTTAAAGTGTTCACAATATTTTGACCTATTTTGGTTTTATACACTGTTAAAATTTTGTATAATTTAGATTATAGAAATTGGCTTATTATGATTTCCATAAATCAATTCTTGCATGTATTTTATGAATTTAGGTATAGTATTAAAGTTTGAATCATTAATAATTCTACATAAATCACTTGCATATTGTAATATTTTTTGGAGTTCTATTCTGTTTATTTCAAATATACTAAACTCATTTATTACTTGTTGGGTGGTTAAAGTACTGTGATTATTCAAACATTGAAACCAGTAAATAAAGTTATTGGATTCCCAATTAATGAGTATTTTTTTCTTGGATTATTTCTTTAAAATTCTTTGATGTTTTAAATGGAATTAAGAGTTCGAACTATAATTTTATGTCTGGATTTGTAATTATAAATTTTCTAAATAGATTATAAATATTATTCAAATATGATAAATTAGTGGGCTTTGTTGTTTTATTTTGTAAGCTATTACATAGTATATGCCAAAATATGTTATTATAATTCTCCAAATTCATATTTTTTATTATTTTGTTTTCATTTAAAAAAAAGTTATATGTAAAGTTTTCCATGCAGATAAATAATTTGGATTTACCCAATTTAGTATAAGTTTAATAATGGAAGCTTTAATATACGTTTCTATGTCTGGAAATTTAATTCCTCCCAAGTCCCAGGGTCTAATATGATGTGAGAAAGCAATTCTATTCTTTTTTGGATACCAAAGAAAATCCATTAAAAGTTTCTGTATTGTTTTTATAACTTTTTTTATCTGGTAAGATAGGGATTGCTAATGCTATATAGTTTATTTGTGGTAGTAATATAATTTTTATTAATTGTAACCTATCTTCCAATTTTAACATTTATTTATTCCAGCTATTAACTTGTTTTTGAATTAAATTTTGGATTTTATTATAATTTAAAGTCATGGTAGTATCTATGTTCTCAGATATAAGAATTCCTAGATAGTCTAGTGAAGAAACCTTTTCTCCAATTATTTGATATTTATTCAGATGTAAGTCATCTATTTTATTTAGAAGTATATGTTTTGATTTGGATTTATTGAAACAAAGACCTGAAATAGAAAAAAAATCCTCTACTTGTTTCTCTAATTCTTGTATGGACTCTTCATTTGGTTTTAAAGTCAGCAATATAGCATCAGCAAATAACATGATTTTAGAATTAAATTTATTGTAAAAGTTAATTCCTTCTATTTTTAGATCACTTCGTATTGCAGATGCAAATAATTCTATCGCCAGGGCAAACAGTATGGGAGACATAGGGCAACCTTGCTTAGAGCCTTTAGTTATTTTAAAAGCTTCTGAGGTAAATGGGCCTAATTTTACATAAGCCAGGTTATCTTTATATATATATTCTTTATTAAATTTATAAAGTTTAATGGGAATTCAAAAAGTTCCAAGATTTTAAATAGATATTTCCAGTTTACCGAATCAAATGCTTTCTCTATATCTAATGTGATTATAAGAGCTTCTGAATTATCTCTGTTCAAAGCTTCTATAATGGTTAAAATTCTCTGAATATTGTCATATGTGTGTCTTCCAAATATAAAGCCTGTTTGGTCTTCATTTATGACTTGAGTCAGGGATTTCTTAATTCTATTTACTAAGATAGACATAAAGATTTTATAATCATTATTGAGCAGAAAGATAGGTCTATAGGAGCTACATTGGGATGGATCTTTTTTATCTTTTTTTATAGGGGTAACTAGTGAGTATTTCCAAGATGGTGGAGTAATAGTTTGAGTTTGAATATCATTTAGCATGTTATGAAGTAGAGAAATTGCTGAATTTGGAAGAATTTTATATAATTCCATTATTATTCCATCCATTCCTGGTGATTTGTTGTTTTTACTTACTTTAATTATATCTTTTATTTCTTTTATGGAGATATGCTTGTCCATTTCTACTTTTAATTGGTCAGGTAGTTTTTTTATTAAAGAATTATTAAATTTCAGATCTGAAAATGAAATATTATTATCATTGTTTCCATAATGCTTAGCATAATAGAACTTAAAAGCTTCAAGAATATCATTCACATCAGAGACCTTTTTTTCCCTTTTCCTTCATGTATTATATTTATGATGTTATTTTCTAAGTTCTGCTTTTTAATTCTCATTACTAGATTATGTAAGTGTTTTGGAGAAGTTGAAATTGAGGCAAATTTTAGTTTTTCCAAAGCTAGATTTGTTTTATGAGTGAGGAATTCATTGTATTTTTATTTAAATCTATAATTTCTTTTTTTTCCTGAGAATCTACTACATCATAAGAACTTGTATTTATTTCTGTTATTCGTTTTTGTATGTTGTGTAATTCAGATTCCCATTCCTTTGTTTTATTTTAAACCATCCTATAATCTTGCCATACAAAAAAGCCTTAAGTGTATCCCAAGTTATTATATTATTTGTATCTTTAATAGGATTTGTTTCTAAGAAATATTTGATTTCTGAATCTAGCCAAGGTTTAAACTCTTTTAATTTAAGGATGTAAGCTGGTATTCTAGTTACAATGTTTAGTCTTTTGAAATCAATTTGTACTTTAAGAATTAAGGCGTTATGATCTGAGAGAGGACATGGAATAATAGAAAATTTTGTTATTCTACTGTTTAAATCAGAGGAGACAAATATTTTATCTATTCTTGTTTTAGTATTAAAGCGATAATCGCTATGTGTATAACTTAATGAGTTAGAATCTTTAAAATTAAATGTATCTAACAGATTTAAGCTTTCTAACCATCTCTTGAAATATTTACTTACGGGTGTGGGACGTAACTTTCTTTTATTAGTTGTTTCAAAGTTATCTAGAATACAATTGAAATCTCCCCCCATTATTATCATACCTTTGTTTACTTTGTTAATTAATTCTATGTGTTTTTTAACCGTAGACAATCCTATTCCAGGAATCCAGTAAATATTTATTAAAGTCCAAATTCTATTTTGATATTTTATTATTACAATTGATATTAACCCTTCTTTATCTTCGTGTTTGTAAATGATCTGTGGAATAACTATACTTCTTTTCCATAAAATTATAACCCCTCTTGGGTTTTTTTTGTATAGGGAGTGAGAAAGAATTAGATAGTCACTAGGTTTCCATGTGAAATTATCATCTATTTTAAAATGAGATTCTTGTATAAATATGATTTGTGCTTTTTGTAATTTCAAATATCTTAGAAAATTCGACCTTTTTATAGGATTATTCAAACCATTAATATTTATAGATAATAAAGTTGTGTCTGTCATTTTTATAAGTATTTATTTGTACTTTTGGATTGTTTGTTTTTGAAATTTTATTTTACCTTGGAAATTAATGTGTTTTGAGTGTTAGATTTATCCTTTCTTTTAGAAGTTATTTTGAAATGAACATATTTATTTCTATTTATGTTTAAAAAAGTTTCAAATTGGACCACTGGAAAATGAAAAAGTTGAAAAACATTGCGTTAACATATTTTGAATAAACAATTAATGATTTTGCCATTCTAAATCCCAAACATGAAGTGTCTAGCACCTCAAATCTGTTTGGACTTAAAAGTTCAAACAGATTTACCCTCAATAATAATAGTTGCATTGATGAGGAAATGTTGCTTTAAATTGAGCTCCTCATTCAGAAAAAAAAAAAAAGAAAACTAAAACCAGAGAACATAATGCACTTATTATGTTACTTCACAGAAACTATACAATCCCTGGCCACACAATTCAAACAAACAACCAGCCCACTCCACTACCCATGCCAGCAGAATACTACAACTACATCAGATCATCTATTTACCTTAGATCCAGTACCCATATCCTCTATAACATCTCTTCTTAAAAAACTAAAACCCACTAAGCTAGCAGCTGACCTTCTCCCAGCTGAGTTTCTGCAAAAAGCAGCTGAGGCCATTTCCTATCCCGTCTCCATAATCATAAACCGTACCTTGTCAGAAGCCTTCATCCCCTCCATATGGAAAATGTCCCACATTATTCCTCTCCATAAAGGTGGTAGCTCACTAGAGCTAACCAACTACACACCTATAGCTATACTCTCACCCCTGGCCAAAATTATGGAAAAGTGTGTCCACAAACAACTGATGGAACACCTCACCAAAAATAAAATACTAGCCAACTCCCAACATGGCTTCAGGCCAAATCACAGTACCACATCAGCCCTACTATCCTTTTCTAATACCATCAATAACTTCAGAAACAATAATAAACTATCATCTGCTCTTTACTTAGACCTCTCCAAGGCCTTTGATATGGTGAACCACATTCAACTCCTCCATACATTAAAAAAACTATCACTCAGCAATTCCACGCTGAAATGGTTCCAATCCTACCTGTCCAATAGGCAACAGGCTGTTCTATGGCAGGACAAATTATCCACATGCCTACCTGTTACACTTGGAGTTCCCCAAGGATCTATTCTTGGCCCTCTTCTCTTCACCATCTTTGTTAATGACCTGCCCACAATCACCCCCATGCCACATGCATTCAATATGCAGATGATTCGACTATCATCAGCACTGCCTCCAACCTGGCAGACCTCACTGCTTCAACCCAAGACACCTTCAACCTAATAGAAAAATGGTTCTCAAGTTGTCAACTAGTTCTCAACCCCAACAAAACAAAACTACTTACTTTCTCACCCACTAACAAGACTCTTCCCCCCACCTTCTCTGTTACATCCTCCAATGGAATCACTATATCACCAGAAGCTCACACAAAGCTATTAGGTGTTACCATTGATAACTCCCTTAAATTTGACACCCATTTCAATCTAACCATCAAAACCATCAATAAAAAGCTTGGCTCTCTCTATAAAGTAAAACACTTTCTCACTCCTCACGCTAAAATTACAATTGCCAGCACACACCTACTATCAACTCTTTTCTATGCCTCCCCATTTTACAAACCTAAACAAGACAACCCTTAACAAACTTGCTTCTTGTTACAATCACATAGCTAGATTTGCCACAAATTCCACCTTTAGAACGCACCACTGCACTAACTTGAAGCAACTAGGGTGGTTAGAGTTTTCCAGCCAACTCCATTTCAACCAACTCAAAACAGCTCACCAGATACTGTATCACCCAGAGAAAACACCAGCTCTGAAAAACATCATTCACCCCTATATTAACCTGCAATCTTTACGCTCCTCCAATAAGATCTTAGCTCAAACTACCAAAGCCAGTAATTCTGCTGGGGATTCTCTATTCTTAAACTTTGTAGGTAAAATGTGGAACTCCCTACCAACCATGCTCACCTCAGAACCTTCACTCCTACAATTCAAAAAAAAGCTTAAACCCCATCTCAATACTCTCTGGCAATGTCCCTGTTCCAAACCTGATTAACCACTATCATTTACCCTTCTCTTACCTCACTATCCTTAACCGCTTTTTAACATGGCGCCTCGCCTTTGTAACTGACCTATGTTTTTTTTTATATGCTGCTGTTATTTTTTTCCCAAGATGTGATGTATCTTTATATTGTATTTAGATCTCAACTATCTTCCTTTTTTGCATTAACAATGTTCATATGTCTGTTATGTACCTGGAGCTTTTCTCCCCGGGCCTCCGCTGAAAATGGACATGTATCCAGTCGGACTCTCCCGGTTAACAAATGTAAAATAAAATAAATAAATAAATAAATAAATATTATGTAAATAACATATGTGTCTAGTCTGTAAAGTTTTGTTCATTACAAATTAGATTCTAAAATGAGATATTATTTCCAATTGCAAACAATTTTAAATAAGACATTTGTTAATTACTTTAACAATATATTAGATGTTCATTTTTCATTAATATTATGAAATTTTTGCAAATTACCAATTGTAGATAATATATTAGCAAATGTCAGGTCATTAATGTTCATTAGTGACATTTAACATTGTTATTAATAATAAAAAGAAGTAGAGTGAGTATGATAGATAGATACTGTTTAAAATGAAAAGGATTTTTTTACATATTTTTAGATCTATATAAGGTATTACATCAACATAGCAAAGTTAATTAATATATAGCTAACCACTTATCGAAACCAATTAAAATACTTACAGATAATAATATTCATTTATAAGATTTAATATAATAACAGAATTAAAGCAACATTTATAATGCTTTGCATAATAGCATTTTCTCAATCTTCAGTTAATGTCAGTTTTATAACTCTGATAATTCCACAATCTAAAATTAATAAAATGTGTAAGAGGTTTCATTCTTAAATTACTTATATGTGACCTTTTTGTAGTTCTGTTATTAGTAAGTTATTATTCATAAGATTTTCTCTATTAAGTTCAAGTTAAAGATCACACATATCAGAAATTGCCTTCTGCTTATCACAAATGTAGTGAGCATCTGGTAACTAGTAAAAGGTCTCATCTTATATGTTAAACGATAAAACAAAAAAGAAAAAGGTCAAAATTAGAATTATACTTGCAAGAGAAATCTACCTTAATAATGGTGCGATAGCATTCTTGTCCCTTAACTAATCATTTATAATAATCATTTTACGTATGGTACTTCTTTTATACAATAACAAGAATGATAAAGCAATCTTTAGATAAATTAATGTATAATTCCCAGTAAGCTGACACTCAGGATCTTTTTTTTTTTTTTTTCTTTCCCTTCCCTTTTTCTTTGCTCTTCTTCCATTTCTATATAACTTAATAACTATAAGTAACTTATCTAATACAGTGTCAGTTAGATGTGTTCACAGAGCGCATGTATTATACTTTTACCAGACACTCACCCACTAAGACACAACAGTATTTAAATGATTCACTATCTTTCTTGTTATAATAGCACTTTCTTCAAAGCAGGTCTAGCGCTATATTTGCATGAGATATTAGCTGAGTTTGATAGTAAACCATAAAATTTTTAATAAAATACGAAAGAATATTTACGAAACGTGAAAATAATTGAAGCAAACGCTTCCTTTACTGTAATCAAAACAGCAGTGTTAAGGAAAAGAACTCTGCGATAGTGCGTGTTTACGCGCCATCTTGTGGCCAGTAACTTAAATTACATCTAAACACACTAGGATGTATCGCGTGCTTATGAATGTGAACGGTGAACAACTTTTCAGACAAAAAAACTGAAAAAGCCGAGCAGAAGGCTCATGGATACTGTCCACCCTCAGATAATACAATAATGTTCTGAATATATCCCAAAATGATCACGAGTGGTTCCATTTTCATCAATATACTTTACACTAATTCAAATTAACAAATTCTAAATGTGTACCTCTAAGCAACATAGATGCATTCACCAAGAACAATATTTATTCAGGCAATGATAGTGCACTATTCTGGTAACTAAATACTTGTATAGGGAAGAAACAGCAGTGTTAGAGAGGAAAACTCTGCAATAGTGTGTATTTACACGCCATCTTCTGGCCAGTAACTTAAATTACATCTATGTACGGTTAAATATATCGCGTGCTATGTATGAAGCGGTGAACAACTTTTCAGATAAGAAAACTAAAAATAACTGAGCAGAAGGCTCGTGGATGCTTATTTACTTTCAAATAATACAGTAATATACTGAATACATCTAAAATGTTCATGAGTGATTCTATTGTATAACATTTTTATCACTATACTCTACATCAAATTAAATCAATGAATTTTAAATGTGCACTTTTAAATGACATAAATGTAATTACTAAAAATGATAATATTTATTCAGGCATTGATAGCGCCTTAATTCAAAAAATAAATATATACTTCAGGGCTTTAGTAGATTATTAATTAGTACTAAAATGTAAGTATTATATTAAACTAAACAACTAAGAAAGAAAAGAAAAAAACTGCTTTATACTAGTGTAATAAAGAGTTTAGTTTTAATATATTATAATCATAACTTAGTTGATACTTTAAGAGAAATGGTATCATCAGAGTTCTTTTTGTCAGTCTTTTGTTTCTTTTTTTCTCTTGCCTCCGACCAGATATTTTTTCCTGGAGCCCTTTTTAAAGAAGATGAATTTATCCAGTCCATTTCTTCAGGTAGTGGAATTATGTTATTATTTTTTATGAAAGATGTGGCTTCCTCTATGCTGTTGAATGTTCTCATGTCATTGTTATATTGGATTCTTATTTTGGCTGGATAAGAGAGCTGCGCTTTGATTTTATGTTGTTTTAAAAGTTTTACTAATGGCCATGTTTTCTTCCTTATATCCAGAACTCTTGTTGAATAATCATTATCAAATCTTACTAATGACTGTTTATACATTACGGGACTTTTCCTCCATGCAGATCTCAGTATAACCTCTTTGTCCATAAAAGAAAGAAATTTAACTACTATGGATCTTGGTGCTGATTTAGAAGAAATAGAAAGTGTCTTACCAATAGCTCTGTGTGCTCTTTCTATCCCATAAGATAAGCCTTCTTTTAGTCTAAGAACTTTAGGAAACCAAGAGTTTAAGAATGAGATAATGTTGTCACCTTCGGATTTCTCTGGAAGACCAAAAATCCTTATATTTGTTCTTCTTTCTCTATTCTCTATATCATCAACTTTATTTATTAGCCAAGTGTTCTGTTGTAGCAGAAATTGAGTATGTAGTTCATCTTCTTTTAACCTCCCATCAACATCACTTAAGGAAGTCTCAATGTCTGATATTTTTATTTGTTGCTGTTGTAAGATTTCTTTAAAAACTTCTGTTTGTTTTTGGCAGTTATCCTTAAGACTTTCTAGATTTTCAGTAAATCTGTCCATTTTTAGCGATAAGTCCAGCAAGGTAGCAGATATCTGTTGCATCTCTTTTTTTATAATAGAGTCTGAATGTGAATTCTTGGAGTTACACATCTTCAAACAGTTTGGAAAGTCCTCTGTAGTATTTGACAGGAAAATTTCAGAATTTTTTCTTCAAAATTGGTAGCTTTGTTATAAATTACTTCATCTTCAATATTTACCCCAATTTTTTTAAATATATTTAGTTTTTCCTGTATTTTCTAGTATGAGTATGAAGAGCTCAAAATTAAGCTGCTTTCAGTTAGCCATTAGGCTCCGCCCCCCGTGGCCTGTTTTTCTTCACAGTGAAACGGTGCTTACTGGTGAAAGAACTGTGAGAATGCCAAAGCTCTTTTTATATGTACAGCACTAACTTTTCTTAGTTAAGATCCAAAATACAAGCTTTTTCAGATGTTTAAATATTTTCTTTTTTTCGTTTGGAGGTTTATTTAGATGAGGAAAAGCAGATTTCCACATTTAAAGACCTGTGGGAATTTTGCTTTCTGCTTTGGACTGCAATGTAGGATTATTTCTGAGTTTGAATGTCATGACCTTTTAGCTGCTTAGTATGTGTCTGTAGGTTTTTGGTGTGTATTAGAACAACCTGAATAAATTACTTTATCTTCACTTAATGAGATTTATTTTAGAAAACCCAAAAATAAGTAAATTAATAAATGCAAAAGCAAGTAATACCAGAATTATTAGATAATTTTATTCACTGAGGAATTTTTTGTTTTCTCATTGACATCTTTGCATAAACTGGGAGCTCTGGCCAGCGATGACACTAGAGGACAGCTAGGAAAACCAATAGATAGCTTCCTTCTACTGGCCACTGCTTTTGATTTAGGTAGTACAATGTCCTTATAACACTTCTGGCAGTTGATGTCATACGGGACTGGCAAATACACGTATTTAGACAACTGAATTTAGAAAAATTACAGATATGATATTAGTAGATGCTTTGCTCATAGAAGAACTCGCTTGACAATGTAATTTTAGTACCTACCTTGAAATGGATTTTATTGAGGAGTGTTCTTCAACTTCGTACAAATAGTAAACTTAATGGCTTTAACAGAAATATATAGATGAGCTTACTGAAATGCCTTTCAGTCACTTTCAGTGGGTGTAACTTTTATTTATTTATTGACATTTGTTAACCGGGGTTAGTCCAACTGGGCTTGTGGCCCATTTTCAATGTAGACCAGAGGAGAAAAGCTCCAAGAATAAATATACAGTTTGCAAAAAAAAGCACAATTCTAAGTAGAGTTATATAAGAAATGATTTGATTAAACAACAACATAAAGAAATATTGTAGCTAAAATTCACATACAAGCAAATGCATCTATCATATTTGTACAAAGTAGATATAATATGTATATATTTACATAAATAATGAAATTCATCAGTTGTGATTAGAGAGCTTGGTTTAGAAGTATTTACTATGGGGAAACACTTCTGCCTAAGGGAGGGAGCAAGAGAGGGAGGGGGAGTTAAGTTGGGGGTAGACAAGGGTGGGTTTTGCAGTTGAGTAGATGAGTTTCTCTTTAAAGTGGGATGGGTGTATGATGCAGCTTATGTCTCTCTGAACTTTGTTCCAGGCTTGGGCAACAGAGTACTTATGCAGTAGTTTGCCCACTGTTCTTTTAGGGTGGTAGATATGTAACAGTTGCTGATTTGATGAACGAAGGGTACGAGTAGGGGAGTAGGTGGTAATGAAGGTAGAGAGAGCAGGGCAGGAAGGTTTATAGAGAATGGTATGTAACATTTGGAGTTGTGATTGCAACAGTAAATGTGGGAATTGAAGCCAGTGAAGAGAGTTTAGGCCTAGGCAATGAATTGGGCTAAGTCGAAGTTGGTGAATTTGCGGCAGTCTCTATAGAGGTGGGATTTGGGAGGATGGGTGTAGTATCGAAGGACAGAGATGGTGAGGTGGTCACTAAGTTGGTCTGGATGGGTTGTAGGGTTGTGGTATAATTGAGGGGAGTTGAGTATCCAGTCTATTATATAGCTAGAAGTAGAATTTTTGTGGATTCGAGTAGGAGAAGATATTAGCTGTTGGAAATGGTATATTATGGGAAAACCAGGATAGGATAATTTCTAAGGTGGTAAAGTTATTCCCAGGTGGGATATAGATAGAGGCTATAGCAAGTTTTTTTTTTTAGGAGGACTGAGGTGGAAGTTTAGTGTAATGAGTTTGGCTGGGTGAAAGTCAGGGAGGGGTATGGGTAGAGGAGAGAGGTTAAGGCTGTTGGGGTGGAGGATGGCAACACCACCTCCTTTTTTTGGGAGCCTGTCTGAGCGGTAGATATTATAGCCTGGTGTTAGTATTTCATTATTAGAGATATGTAGCTTCTTCAATACATGCTCAAGAATCGCATCTGACTCCCATAGCGACCTGTGAACAACACACACATGCACACACACACACACACACACACACACACACACACACACACACACACACACACACACACACACACACACAAACATGCAAATCTGGGAGAATTTAGAAGTGCTAATCAGCCATCTGCATGTCTTTGGGAGGCGGTAGGAAACTAGAGTACACTGAAGAAACCCAAGTAAACACAGGTTGGGCATGCAGATGCCCTACAGAAGGCACCCAGCCAAGAAATGAACCAGCAAACTTCTTGCTGTAAGGTGACAATGCTACACATTGCAGAATTGTACCTCTTCTTAGTTTTCTTTAAAATGTATTAAAGCAGTGCTTTGTCGTCTTATAACATATCATGTTTGACAAGTCTTAACATGTTTTTCTTTTTTTATTGAATTATCACTTGTGACTTAGGCAAATTTACATGCATATAAAAGTAATCAGACTATATTAACATAACAAACATTATACTTCACATATATTGGTATATATCATGTGACCTAAGCAATATTACCTAAATTATTCAATTCCTGTCTTTTTTAAACACGTAACATCTTTATTATAGATTCATAGACTAGTACTAGGCTAACTGCCCTTGCGAGCCATTTTAAGCCTAGCTAATTATCCTTTGTGAGACTCAAACCCTGCACCTTGTGTTTGTAAGGGAAACACCTTAACCATTAGGCCACCCTCCCCACCATTAGGCCACCCATCACTTACTACACAGGCAATCATACATTTATATAAATGAAAACAAACCATACTGACACAATCCTAGTTACAAGCATTTTACATCACAATCCATACTGACACACTCCCAAATGCAAACATTATACATCACTTATAATCTACCTATCTAATTGTTTTCATTAAAACATTACATAGCTCATTTAAGTCCTGCCGCCTTTTAAACTTCATTCCTCCCTTGTATGTATTGTTCCCACAATTTCCATTTTTTTCTTATATAGTTTGCTCCTACCCTTTTCTAAAGAGGTGTTTTTAATGCACTGTTTTTCTTTCTTTCTTATACTTACAGTGCATAATGTTTGAATGATATTTTTATTGTTGCAGATTTTATTATTCCCAAACAAAATACAAACAGTTGTTATTTCTGATTTATGGTGTGTCTAAGAAGGGTCAGTCTGTCAATGTGTTTTGTTTCCTTATTTACAAGAACAGCACTCTGTGTAATTGCTACTATATATATTTTTCTCTTGTTATATCTTTGGCATCATGTTGCAACTGAGTAGAGCAAAAGCACAACAAAAGGCAAGACTAATTATTCCTGAAATCTGCATACTGTTCCAGCTCACATTAGATCAAACATGAAGCAGTATAAGTGTTGCACATCAGAATTTGCCTAATTTTGTTGTTAACCGCTTTGCAGTTGGCTACTACTACTCCTTTGCCTTCTGTCTCTACTTCCACCTGTGTGTACCTCTCTTGACTTACTCTGTAATTTGACATTCCACAACTAAATGAGTTTTCCAAATCCATGTCCCATTTTGTTTCAAGTAGATTTTTTTTTTAAAAAAAGGTATGCTTTGAATGATGTAGTGTGACAAAAGACATTGTGTGGAATAAACTCAATTCTTAGATGTGTTGACTTCATTCCCAGCTCAGTATATTACTTACAGCCTTCACTGTGTAATACATTAAACCTCCTGTAGTGGAGGTCCATGGGATATATGCAAATGAACTCTTAAGGACACCAGTTTTTCAGCTAAATGGCTTCTGAATGCCCATGACTTTTTTAATGTATATTCAGGTCAATAAAGCCAAAATCCAGCCAGCTCTACTATTTGCTGCTTAGGAACCAAACACTTTAAGCCTGTTTCTACAGCTGTAGATGGTAGAGTGGTATTATGAAGACATTAAGCTGAATATTAAGTGAGTTAAGTGGGCCTCTTGCCTACTGCTTGGTTATGATCAATTCACAATCAGATGTTTTTCCCAGGTTTCTCTGGAAATTAACACTTATGCATAGCGTTCTTAAATAGTCAACAAGTAAAATACATTTTGAGGCATTTCTCCAGTTATCAAACTTCTGAGGCCTTCTCTGAGAAAATCCTTAAGTATAGCTTACAGAGGTTAATTTCTGAAATGATTTGTGATAGTTGTGTTAAAACAGCCCTTACTTTTCTGTTTATAGGTTTACTCAAAGTTCAAGTTATACAAAACTACAATGGAGTACCACCACCTCCACAGGCACATGGGCCACCATTAAACCTTCAGATTGGAGACATTATTGAAGTCATTTTTGCAGATGCACAGAATTTGTGGTGGCAGGTATTGTATGGAAGAGTTATAGTCCTTTGTCCGAGACACTTCTTTGTAAAACTGACTATGTTGCACTGTATTTGTTTTGCTTCTTTTTAAAATATGGTTAACAGTTTTGGTGTAGTTGGGATTATTATCAATCTAAATCAACACTAAATAAGTTATACTTCATAAAAATGGCATAGAGATAAATAATGTAACTTGCCATTTTTGCAGCCTTGATTTTCTCTTTGGCTATATACTTCATTAGTGTAGCAGAGAAATCACACTGCATTTTAAAGCCCTCTTGGGGGCAGGGTGCTTGCCTAATGACTTGAAATAATCTTCATATTCTACATTGAAATTGTGATGACAGCTTTCTAATTTGGAGCACAGCAGCAGATTACCAATTACCAGTTATAACACTTCCAGTAAAATGTAATTTTTATAGGTTTGTCACATTCTGAACTTTAGCACTGGCCTTGTATTCCATCAAGTTATTTAAATGTGCATTATGCACTGGCCTTTTCAATGAATATGCATTTCAGCAAAATAATATATAAGGATGCCGTGTGCCTTAGTTTGCATAAACATTGCAAAATACGGGTAATTTTTCATGTCTAACGTTACCAGGCTTGCACTGCAGAAATGCCATAGTGGTAAGTATGTGCTTGTTGTAAACATGGTTCATTTTATCACTTCAGTACAGGTCAGGATCAGATGTGAGCATCAGAGGCTATGTGTAAGAACCTTTCAACAGCACTTGATTTGCTAAAAAAAATAGCCAAGTTTAAAGCATTATGTCCAACCCTTTTGAGAAGCCAGAGTACATTTCAGAATTTTTTCACGCTGTCTGAGATCACACTGTCTGAGACAAGTTGTTGTTGAAGACAATCTGCAACATACAAGCATGTTCGTCAACTGTTCATCACCTGTCCAGTCAAATAATGGGTTTATGTCTTCTCTTTTTTCTCTTTCAGCTTCTGTTATCTACCTCCCTGGTTTAATTATTTGTCTTCAGTATTGTCGTACAGTCCTCTCACTGTTACTGTGCATTTTTACACATTGTCCAAGTGGTCATCTGTGCTATCATACTCTAACCTTGTTCTTCTAATTAGCTTGTTATGTTGTACAAATGTTAATCTGTGTCTGTAGTGGCACAGATTTGGCAAGCAGTTTACATACACCAGTGCAACAGCCATGTGGGGGGGGGGGAGTAGAAGAATGAGAGGGCCCTGGTCATGCCTGGAGGTGTTGCAGGCAGTAGTCAGTTCAGGCTTGGAACTTGTTTGTATTTAAAAGGTAGGTGAATACACATACAGTACCTTTTCACATACAACCTAGTTGCCATAATAAGTGGAAAATATACAAGTTAATATAAATAAACAACAGAATGGCACTGGGGCTATCTTACAAAACAGCAGTGTAAGAATTATAGGACATAAATACTGCTTGCTACTTGTAATCATTTAAACATCTTAGATCAGTGTTACTTAGGCCTGTCTAGAGTTTGGATAACACTCACCCTTAGGAGGTAGTTATTTAATTAGAGCAATAGAAATACATGATGCTTTTTTCCTGGAGAGCAGATCTGAGCCTCCTTTTAAATGGGGTCTGTGTTCGGCTATTGAAAAAAAAACATCATCAAACAGCTAATTAGCAAACATAAAATATCTAAACATTAAATTACTAAACACGGCTTATTTTGAAAATAAATTCATCGAATGGCCATTGTTGGCCAACAACCAGGAAGTACCTTGTTGCATAAGGTAAGCAAAGTTAACCATTGAAATTTACCCTATTCCCCACTGTAGTGCGAGCTTGAAGTTGGTATATAGTTAGGGGGGGGGGGTGAATCTTGGCCATCTATGGCCATTCAATTAATTTATTTTTGAAATAAGTCTTGTTCGGTAATTTAATGTTTAGATATTTTACATTCGTTGATATTTTTTTCGATAGCCAAACATAGACCCTTTTAAATGATATTGATATATTATTAGTACTGGCATTTCTGTAATTTTGGCAGGAAAATCGTAGGTTTAATCTCCAAATGACACTGCTTCGGAAGCATAAGCTAAAGAATTTTTAGACTGACTAATGATACTAAAGTAGAAAAACTTAACCTCAGTACTCAAGGGTCATGACAGAATACTGCCACAAAAGTATTTAAAAAGCATAAACACCAATATTTGATTTCATAAGACTACAGACATAAAAAGTCAATGTAGTTTAACTAAAATCTTTTTGCAAGGGGGCTTTGCCTTCCTGCAATGACATGAGAATTTGCACCCTCCCAGATTCCAACTACTTATATATGCTAACGCAAAAGATCTCTGCAAATCAGAATAAGTGGAATTCACTGAGATACTGCACTTTAGGAATTAGTATTTTAACAAAGGCACTTACACATCAGTGACTGCACAGTTTGTGATGAATTATTGTGCCATGCTTTTGCATATTCTTGTTATTGGTCTTAACATCAAGGCCCTTTCTTGGTTTCTACAGACACTGAGGTGGAATTATCAGTCAGATTACTTAGGAGGGATTTTACACCAACATCATTAATGCGTGGCCATCTTCCTTTACTTACAACTACTAGTAATGTGTGATTAATTAACAGCCAGAAATTCAATTGTGAACCTTAAAAAAGGGGAGATATGGTCCCTTTGCTATGACAACCTAAAGGCTTTGCTAGATAGGTTCATTCATAGGTAAGTAATAGGCAATCAGTTCACAGACCTGTACAGATATAGTCATAAAATATAGATAGACAGATAGATGGATAAAATAGACAGATGAATGTAATCAGAAGCTCCATCTAGTTTTAATGATGGTAACATGAGATGGACTTGGGGATAATTTTAGGCTGCCCATCCATTTATCTAGCTTTACCTTGAAGGTGGCAAGGATGCTACTCTACTTGACATGTAGTGGAAGTTTGTACCAGAGGTGGGGGATACTTTGAGACATAAATCTGTCGTACAAGCTTGCCTTTTTCAATTGGTGGTAAAGATTTAGTTCATTTAACGTGATATCCAAGGAACCATTTGTTCTGCGAAGGAATAGGAGGTCAAACAGGGACAGATCTTTCATGTCTCAAAAAGCTAGACAAAAGATCCCTATAAAAGAATCAATAAGAGAATGAGTCTTAGTTAGAAATATCCAAGGCTTTCAAGTTGAGTGACATGTTTAGACAAATACATGTCAAAAGGAGCATTGTATTCAGTAATGACTTGCATAGATATGAGTAAAGGGGAATTAATTTTGGAACTACAGTAAATGCCTTTGAAAATCATATGGACCAGACAGAAGGTTTTCTGGCTATTGCCATGATGTTCAAAAGATAAGAAATTCTCAACCAGAGTGCCTAGATCTCTTATGACAGTGTCTAATTGGATGGATGTGTCACCTATACTGTATGGCAAAATGTATTGTTTACCAAAATGAACAAATAACAACACCCAGTGTATAATCATCTAAAAACTTACATAATCATAGGCCAGCCGTGTTGGACTGAAGGTCAGCAAAATAGAGGGTACATAGGAGAAAGTCCAAAACTTAGACCTGTGGCACACCACTGGCAGTTTTTTTTTTTTTTTTTTTGCTTTCAGAAGAGGCATCTGTGACTCTGTCTACCTGGGTTCCATCAGACAAGCAGTTAGCTATCCACCACACAACAAAAGTATTTATGTTCAGATAAAAAAGGCATTCAATAATGCCTGTATATGGAGTTGTCCTTGGCCAGGTCCAGGTATGTTGCATGTACTTCAAGGCTACTATCCATTACTTCAGTGACTTTTTCAAAGAAGTTAATGAGGTTAAAGAGACAAGACATTTATTAGACAAAGCTGAATTGATAAGGGCCTAAGGTTAAGAGATTTTCATTGTCCAGATAAATGGTCTGTGATAATGTTCCCCCTAGCATTACATATGAGGCTAGTGAGACTAATGAGTCTATACATTACAGTGGTCATTTTCCAGGCTTCAGGACTGTAACAGTGGAAAAGCTTAGTAGGAAGATTTTAGGTAGGTGGCAATATTTGCTAGTGATAATCAGGTAACCTGATATGTTGTCAAGGCCCAGTAATGAGGTGTTCTTAGCTTTTTAGAGGGCTGAGAGGACTTTTCCCATAGTCATTAGATGATGTGACTGGGATTGTGGAATCTCTGGAAAAAAATAACTGTAAGTGGAGTAGACGTTGCACTAAACTTGTTAGTCAATTAGCTGACTCCTTTGCATCGAGTGTATGGTATTATTGTTGACTAGTGTGACACCCCTGTACTGGCCCAGTAATCAAGGAACTTCAATCCTCAACACTATCAAGAGTGGGGAATGTACACACTGGAAGGATGACAAGTGCACACACAGTGAAGTCCAGTTTCCCTTAAGAGCACTCAGAGATCACAATCAGTCTAGGGCTGGTTTCTCCCTCTTCCTCCAGATCCCCAATAAGACCCTGCACTGGCACAGCTATAGGGTTGAGATCTCAGCTGAGTGGCCAAACCAAGATCTCCAGTACCCCCTCTGTTCAATCAGTGCTTCATGTCCATGCCCAAGTAGCTGACACACACTCTCTTTGAGATTTGATTTATATATAAACACACACACAAACACACTCCTGGGAAAGGCTGGCACAGGTTTACTAGCTATGCCCCCTTCTCCCCAGACTATAAGGTAGTTTTCACTGCCACCAGCCAACTTGTATCAGCTACTTTAAGGCCCTTAGGAAATGGTGTCCAATCCTACTGTATAATGTTAATATTAATCCAAATGGTAGTCTGACCAAGAGCAAGGCTATTTAGGACTGGCCTGTAAAGTGTCAACAAATAGATATCCAAGCACTCTATGAGATTAAATCTCTCTAAACAGATGAGTCACAATTAAAAGGTTTAAATGTATGTATTAATAAATAATAAAAGAACAAGACAATACTCGGTAAGTAATCAGTTACATAGAGTTCAGAATTACAGGAAATATTTAAAACAACATTGCAGGACAGTCTCAAATAAAGAAAGCATCTAAGCTACATTTATTATATTCCTATCTGAATCTAAAAGGGTTGCTATGCCCTAAAAACTTCCTTACAGCAAGGCAAGTGCAGAGATGATGGGTGGATGTTGTTTCCAGGGGAAAAGGCAGATACAAAATGCACAGTCTCTCTGAGAGAGTTCTTAAATTAATATCAAATATTACTGCTGGGCTAGCTTGGGTGACATCACTTTTTGTCACCTGACTTACTTTCCCAAGCCGAACTCCCTTTGTCAGAAACTAACAGAATGTTAGCATCTCTCTGTGAAAAAATACATATCTCTCAGATGTTTGCAGATCCTGGAAGTCATAAAACAATAAAACACTTCTACATCTTAAACCTAGTATTTACTTCTCTTTCAAGACAATACAAAAAACCTCAAGCTCTAGACATTGTGTCTGCTGCTTCACTGAAACTGAGAGAGAACATATTTTGTTAATGGCCCAGCTATAAAGTAACTTAACCTCAACTGTTCTTAAGTTTTACAAGTTAATTTTCTATTAAAATTCATACATCATAACAATTACAATAGTGTATACAAATATCTCTTCAGCACACGTCCATCCAATATAACATACAGTTCTAATATAGTGGTAATACAAGCAATTGCATCCTGCCGATATTCACAAGTGACATATACCTTATTTACAAAATTCCAGATAGCTGTGTTGGCAGAATCTCCTTCTGTCACACTTCTATATAAATCATATTAATATTTACAAATGACACATAATTATTGACAAAATTCCAACTAGTTAGCTGGCAGAATTTTCCTTTGTCACAACTAGCTCCAAACCTTGTTGGGTGTTCTTAACTACCTGATGTAGTTAAAGAAGAATTATGGTTATTTTTCATTTTAGTGGCTGGTATTTTAAGTTTATATTCAGTTTTGGCTTTGAGTTTCCTAATGGTTCCCTTAAGCTCTTTACTGGTTCACTTAAGTGTATTGCTAAACTAGGTAAACTAAGACCTCTTATAAGGATTAATTTTATTTATTTATTTAAGATTTGTTTACCAAGAAAGTCCCACTTGGAACGAGCTAATTTTCAGCAGAGGCCCTTGGTAAAATGCTCCAGATGCATGTCTTTATAATGTTTTTGTGATTAAGCAATTTCTTTCTTTTATTGTGTAATTTGCTTTTATGGTTATTCTAGCATAATGGTTTTAAATTCTCATACCTTCAAAGGAATTTTCAGGGTAGTTGCCTCCAGTTTTAAGAAAAAAGGTCACTTATGTATGGTCTGATTTAAGAACTGAAGATTATACATATGGAGGTGTGCAAGAAGTGGCCAAATTTATGAGCACTAGATCGTAGATATTAGGGCCCTCAGTTGGATGGTTAACTATTTGTAAAAGGAAGTTAGCATTCACAATGTGAAGAAAGCATTAGGCATTCCAGCCATAGGTAGTGTAGGTCACCCAGTTTATTGACAGTTGTTTGAGGTCCCCCAGTAGAAAGATGATAGATTTAATGGGAATTTCAGCTAAGGTGTTAAGATATCTATCATGTTCAGAAGGGGAAATAAAGGGTGTTCCATAGCTAACTATAAAGTGGTAATTAATCTTGTGTAGGGTGATTTGTAATCTAGAGGTTCAAATTTGGTGTCCTGAGGAATATGTTGTGATGATAGCTTTGACAAATAATAATAATACTCCTCCATGATTGCCTTTAGGCTTGACAATGTGGTAAGCACTAAACCCAAAACTGAGAGAGTATTTTTACTGTTCTCAAGCCACATCTCTGTAACTACACATAGATGAATATGTTCAAGTTTGGGCAATCTTAAGACTTCTGGATTTGCGTAGAACCGCTTTAATGTGCTTGAAATTAGAATTTATGAGCTTGGAATGTCCAGCAGAATAAAGGTTCTATGAAGGCAACAAAGACTTTACCAAGAATGTGAAGGCCTTTTTAAGAGAGGTGCAGACCATCCCTGTCAAAGCAGAAAGCCTTGACAGCAATGTCTTCCAAAGATGACACATACTGGATCCCCCAGAATGATACCAACTACACTGCCAGTAATTAAAGGCTACTACTTTGTTTTTGCATCTTGACATTCTGTGAAATGACAAAATACCTCTGCCAAAGATATAAGCATAACAAGCTCAGACATATCTTTCTGCATGTCCATTTGAGTAGACAGCCTAAGGCCATTCATCCCCATGTGGACCACTACCAGGTCATAATCATATTTATCAAGATGAAGGGACCATAGAGACCTTGTTACATCTAAAACCCGTACTCTGGAAAGTCAGCTAACTGCCATCTGTCTTTATCCAGCATAGTGGGCCTTAAGGGTTTGGTGTGTACGCTGTTGTGACACTTATTGGTACGTGTACTGGCTTTGAGAGTGGAGGATGAAGGTAGATGTGTTACTGTGTAAACTGTTTGTTCTGGTTTCTTTGTCCTTAGCCTGGGGGGCTCAGGTGGTGTTCTCTTAACAACCTCAACAAAATCTGGTTTAGGGGAGGTGTTCTGTGCTGACTACTTATGTGTGTGTATATGTGTATGTGTGTGTGTGCATGCATCTGCATGTGCGCATGTGAGTGTGTGTGTTTTATGCTTATGAAATGTGGTCTGTGGTGAGAAGATTGATAGTAGGTTCAGTAAATATGTAAACCTTTCGCATGCAGAATCAGTGAGAGGTAGCAGTAAAGAGGATTTGGTACACATGAGGCAGTTGATACACTACTTCAAGGTACCTAGATTTATCAGTTTGGCTACAGAAGGAACAAAAGCAGACTGAGATTCCGTTATCGCCAGTGTAGATACAGGGGTATGAGAAACAGAACAGCGTAATAACTTATTCTTGGTATAAGACAGAAGAGATTAATGGTCACTAACAATGGCTCAACAGATACCACACTCTGTTTTGGTGCTGGGAGATCAGAAGGTAGTGGTTTTTATTCCCAAACCAGGTAACTAAATACATTTTTCAAATTACTGACACTGCAATGCTACATTCCTGAGAGTGCATTCCTTTAGATGAGATGTTAAACTGAGAATCCATCTCCTTGAGTTGGTGAGAGCTCATGTGGATGTGAAAAATCCCACTGTCAAAAAGAGTAAAGGAAGTTCCTCGATGCCCTAGCCAAATTTCCCCTTTTAGTATAAATACTACCATGGGTCTCCCCTGAAAAAAGGGCACTATCCTAGTGGGACTAACCTTGTCAACAAAGGATAAAAATCTTTCAGCTTGTTTTGTCTTATTGTGTATATTATTTGTTATTGTATATGTCATTTGTTCAGCAGTTTGGATACTTGAGCTAGTGTAATCAATATAATTTCTTACTTTTCTCCTGGTTTTGTACTGTTGTATTAAGTCTACTATGTTCATTATGTTCTAAACAATGAAGGATTTTTTACTTTGTACTTTGGCTTAATTTGTCTTTGGGGCCGAGCCCAAAATTCATCATATGTTATCATTTACCTACTTCACTGCATAACATAAAATAAAATAAAATAAAAACATGCACTCGATTCATGAGCTGTCATGCAGCGGTGAGACTTGTCAGTCATATTTTTCTTGACTTTTTACTCTTTATCCATCTCCACTGTAGCAACAACATGGTCATCTTACTCCACCCAGATGCCTTTTTGTAACCACCATATGCTTGTCCCACACCACCGAGATGTCTTTTGCTGTTTTATCATCCCGCTTCTTCCTAAATGCACTATTTGCTTGCATCTTTATTGCTTGTCACTTATTTACATATTCCTGTAACTAGTCAAAGACTTTATTTTATTTATTTTTGTATACATCTGGGCTGCATCTAATTTTTAGGTAGTTTTGAAGATACCTACAAGAGTCCTTGTACTTTCCTTTCTCTGGTACTGGTTCTAGAAATTTATTTTACAGTACAACACTTCTTGAAATATGTAGTAAACAACTGGGTTGTAGTTATGCTATAAAGAGATGTATTGTGCCATTTTAACATTCTTTTTTGTACTACATTTAGAGCAAACAAAACCTGTATCTGAAAGCATGTTCTTGAAGCATTTGTTGAAGCAGATACTATCATTGTCATATACTCCCTCACTATAGCCTATTCTTTCTTGAAATTTCTAATCCTTTCTAATCTGATCCTCACTTCACTTATCTTCATCTTACTTTCCCTTTCCTCCCTCACGTTTCTGTTTCCTCTCCCCACCCATCATTTTGCTTTCCTATAGCCTTATAAACTATATCCCTTTTAACACTGTCATCATTTACTTTCTTTACCTGTATCGAATATGTATATGTTGGAAATATGTTTTTTCAGTACCTATAATTCCTTTTGCATGTTGTTGTTCTTCACAATCAAGTAATTATATTGTACATCCTCTCCACTTGTAACTGAACGTATTTACCACAGAAAAATGTGTGTGTGTGTGTGTGTGTGTGTGTGTGTGTGTGTGTGTGTGTGTGTGTGTGTGTGTGTGTGTGTGTGTGTGTGTGTGTGTGTGTGTGTGTGTATGTATATATATATATATATATATATATATATATATATATATATATATATATATATGACTGTTACCATCCTAAAAAGAATATGTTAGGTCTAACTTCATTATTATAACATGCTGCCACTTGTTCTGTACATTAATGCTACTGCTTTATACATCTACCATGGTTGTAGCTGACTGAACCTCAGCAGAGCTTCTCTCCATGGGCATCCACTGAAAGGGGGCTTTTGCCCAGTCAGACTTTCCAAGTAAACAAATGTTTTAGATATATATATATATATATATATATATATATATATATATATATATATATATATATACACACACACACACACATACATACATACACACACACACACACACACACACACACACACACACACACACACACACACACACACACTTACCTTACACACATTACATTTTGAGCATTATAAGCTAAATTTTGTAGTTAGTTGATCTTAAAGAAAAAAAAAAACAATGTTTCAGCTCGAGCTAAGAAGCAGAACAATTGCACTTGCCTTTGTTACCTGCACTCAAGAGCTATCTCAGTTTAATACAGTACTACAGAAGTTAATTAGACCATGACAGTGAAAGTTGCATGTTTAGACTTTAAACATTCAGCAGGTGGGGAGCAACTTGTTTACCCCTGCGGTGAAGTGAGACACACCTATTCCAGAAAAACGTGAGAAGTGGCAGCATTTGTATTCTCTGTTTACCCTAAGGATATCAGTTTAACATGTCTGTTCTTTTTGTCTACACTTTGGTGAACTAAGATAAAAGTTTAACTCCCTTGTCTTCACTGTTGTCTACAGATACCCTTTTAGGGCATTTCTTTTTATTTAACTACTTAAATATTTTCCGGTGCTGAAATAAAATAATATTTCATTTAGCCTTCTGCCATTCCCAAAGCTGTGCCTGTTACCTTCCTCAGTGTTATCAATGATCAGTAGCATCTTGTGACTGAAAAGTCTATGACTGCACGTTCATTACCTAGTGTTTAAATAAATAAATTAAATTAAATGAACTATAGCCCAATAAGGGAAAAACTGATAACTTCAAAATAAAAAACAACCAAAAACGACTGTGATGACTCTGAGGAAGCCAGATTGTCACTGGCGAAAGCACTTAGTCGTTTGGGTTCATTTATTGTGGATTAATAAAGCGTAACTCTCTGGCTGTTTTTGGTTGTTTTTATTTTTAAGTAAATTAAATTTTTTATATGCTCTGGTGCTTCTGAGTGAATAGAACATTACCTACCACAGCTGAGGCAGTAATAATTGCTAATAGCTTATGCGGTTACCTTTGTTTGTCCCATGTAATTAACTTAGGGTTGTTTGGTAAATAACTGTTGTCAGGACAGAACATCAGAGAAGACTGCAGTGTGTAGATGATGTGGCAGGCTAACAGAGTCCATGGTAATGCACTGTTAAACGCCAAGTCTGTAAGGGTAATGTTCTGTTGTATGAAGCAACGGCTTATGTTAGGTATTTTGAAAAGGTGTTCAAAAATTATTCATAATTATAAAGTGTATATATATATATATATATATATATATATATATATATATATATATATATATATATATATACATACACCTACAACTGGTTGGGCAAATATTGGCTTATAACTTTGACATATTACAGCATTTAGGGCCAACATTTTTCAGCTTACCATCCATATGAATACTTCATAAATGATAGTACTATGTCACTTATCCAATTCTGCCACAAATCACTCCATAAAAGTGGCCTTCTGGTAGGATGTTTACTACTTCAGTCAATGAAGACGGGTTGTGGTAGGTAGAATTATGTGCGAGACAGCAGTATTGAAATTATAGTAGTAGACATTGTTTGGTGAACGTAAGTTTATACATTAGAAAATATTCAGTATTTTACCTTGAAATAATAAGAACACGGTCATGATGCACAGCATCTTAAATAGGAACGTCTCTGTTATGTCTTACATCTAAACCTAAATCAGCCTAGATTCTACTGATCAAATCATTCTATGGGTAAAGCCAAAATATTTGTTTTGCTTGCTTTTAATCATGAGACAAAGTATTGAAAACCACACAAATCACAAGGTTGCAGGATCTCCTTTACAGTGGAGCATATGGTTAAATTTTTCACTTTATCAAAGCCTCCTGTGTCTTGTCAATTAAACAGGATCATAGCGTAAGCAGATTTCTTTTTTAACATTTTCATTGAAAACTGTTATTCATCTGTTTGCCAATATAGACTCAGAGTGTGAGTTAGAGTGTGTGTGTGTGTGTGTGTGTGTGTGTGTGTGTGTGTGTGTGTGTGTGTGTGTGTGTGTGTGCTTGTGAGTGTGTGCATGTGAGCGTGCGTGTGAGTGTGTGCATGTGAGCGTGCGTGTATGTGTGTGTGTGTGTGTGTGTGTGTGTGTGTGTGTGTGTGTGTGTGTGTGTGTGTGTTTGCTTCTGTGTGTGTGTGTGTGTGTGTGTGTGTGTGTGTGTGTGTGTGTGTGTGTGTGTGTGCATGCTTGCGCATGCACGCGCATGTTTGTCTGCCTTTCTGAATGTGTTTTAAATATTTTAGGATTTGGTGAAATTTTATTGCAGTTTGATTTACATCATTTTACAGTTTGCAATCCAGAAGCAAGGAATCAGGATGGAGTTTAAATGTAGATAGTATTTGTTGTATCTTTGCAGCTGTGTGAATATATAGTTTGCCTTTTTAGGTTATACTGGGTGCTTGCATCCTTTAGAAATGTTGCTTTCTTATTTTTGCTTTGTGTTTACTTTAGCAGTCCTTGTCGTGAATTCCAATACTGTGAGATTAATCTTTTTTTCAGACCAAATATAAATGTAAAGGTTAACAGTGCTGAACTTGAATAAGTTACATTTAATGAAGTTAAAAAGTACTTTGTTGTACAACAGTTACCTTAGCACCTTTGTCCTGCAAAGGATTTCATCAAAACAAACTGTAGAATACTAATCAGATGTTGATATAAATTCCAAAGATCATGATTTGTAAAGTCACAGTCAAATCAGACCCAATTTCCATCTATAAATTTGAGCTCAAACAGCTGTGAATCACAAGGGAAAAAGGTTACTAATGCACCACTGGAATAAGAAGAGATTTGTGAATGGAAGTTTGCAATCCTAGGGTGGTACAGTGGCACAGCTGATTGCACTGACACTTAACAGCAAGAATTTCCCCAGTTTGATTCTCAGCTGGGATGCCTTCTATGCAGAGTGTGGATGTCCTCCCTGTGTTCATGTGGGTTTCATCCAGGTGCTTCAGTTTCTTCCCACATTCCAAAGGCATACAATAGGTGAATTTTACACTCTGTATTGACCACATGTATGAGTGTGCATGCAAGTATGTTGTGTGGAAGAAATACCATAGCAATGCCAGTCACTTTGTGGTGTAAATCTTGGCCGTAGATGATTGTCGCTGTTGAAGTGACACCCTGACCCCATCTACAGAAATAGAAAAAAAGGGGTTGTGGATCTATGGATGGATGGATGAAGGTTTGCCATCCAGTTGAAATTTTATAAATGGTGGTATACAACATATGAAGGGCAAGTAAATTTTCGTTTGAATAATCCTAGACCCAATGATCAGGCAAAGGAAGTGAAGTAATACAAAAGACATTACATACTAGGAAAAGGCAAGTAAATGGTGACAGTTTTTGTTTGAAAGGAGCTAGAATTTATGATATTCCTAAATTTAACAAATAGATTGAGGAAAGGACATCACTGAGTCACTCAAATAGATGTGCAGGTGAGACTTTTGATATTCAGCTAAAAATTTTGGAGTACAAACTCACAAAGATCAATGAAACCTGATTAAGGGGATGCCTCAGACACAGAGTGGGGGGCAACATTTGCTTCCAAGAAGGTTCAGGGTCTTTGGGCTCCTTCCCAAAGGAGAGAGCATATCAACATCAGTGAAATAAGGGCTTGATTCTGGCTCTACAGGCCTTTCATCATCTCTTTCAATCAGGTTCTCTGAAAATATTCACAGACAACACCACTGTTTTCTGGTAAATAAACAAGCGGGGGGGGGGGGTGAAGCCTTACCTTCTTTGCAGGTTAGCTCTCATGGTGAGAGAACTTACAATTCAATACAAGGTGACTCTTCTTGTGGTTTATATTCCATCCTCTCAAAACACTGTGGCAGACACTTTAAGGAGGTCCATGACTCAATCCCACAAAGGGATACCTCACAGGGATGTGTTTCTGGACTTGGTCCCCCAGTGGGGTACCCCTTTTCTGGATCTGTTTGCCTCCCCTCTGAACAGACATCTTCCTCGTTTTTGTGCCAGAGTCTCGCATCCTCAGGTTTGGAAGGTGGATGTCCTATCTCTCTCATGGAAGAGAATGTTTCTTTATGAATTCTCCCCCTTCCCTCTCATTCAGGAAGTTCTACTGGTGACTCCCTTTTGGCCAAGACAGCATTGGTTCCCTCTTCTTCTGCATTTAGCCAAGGACAATCATCACAAGTTACCTCACAGACTGGACTTGCTGACACAAGGCATGGGATCTTTGCTTCATCCACATTTGTCAACCTTCCAACTGACCCTGTGGGTGATCAACTTTTGATTCCTTTTAGGCAGCTTTTTTCACAGGATGTGCTTAGGGTTCTACAGGAGGCCAGGAAACCCAGTACTAGAATAAATGGAAGAGGTTTTCCATCTCAAGACATCTGGATGCATTTTCAGTGGATATTCCAGTAGTTCTTTCTTTCTTGCGTGAATTACTTAACAGTGGCTTGTCTTGCTCATCAGTGAAAGTCCACGTGTCTGCTATTTCTGCATATCTGCCATTATCTCCACCTTTAGCATCCATATTGGAGGTAAACCTTTTTCTTAAAGGTGTCCTACATATTAAACCTCCCAGGAAAACAGTTCCACCTCCTGGGATTTAAATTATGTCTTAGAGAAGCTTACCGTGGCTCCTTTTGATCCTGCAGCTTCTTTAAAGATCTGTATTTGGAAGACAGTGCTTCTCTTAGCCTTGACATCTGCTAGGAGGGTTTTGGAGATTCTGGCTTTGATGGCTTCCCCACCTTTCTTGCTTTTCCACAAGGGTAGGGTGTCACTGCGTACCAATCCTTCTTTTATGTCTAAGGAGGTGAATGAGGTGTCTCTTAATCAATCTTGCTCAATCTATTCAGTTGCCCACCTTCTTCCCTTCTCCTCAATCCTCTAGTGAAAGGATCTTGCATACCTTGGATGTACATTGACAACTTAGATTCTACTTAGATAAGACTAAGGTTATCAGGAAATCTGATCACCTCTTTGTTTCTTTCCATCCCAGGGCTCTGGGTTTTCCTGTCTCTAAATGTACAATTTCTTCTTGGATCTCCAAAGCTGTTGCATTTTGTTATGATTTCTCCATGGTAAGTCTCTTGCTGCACAGGTTAGGGCTCATTCTACTAGATCTCTGACTTCCTCAGGAAATTATTTAAAGGCCTGGGTACTAATTGTATTCTGGAAGCTGCTACATGGTCTTTACACACTTTCTCCAAACATTACAAGTTGGGTACCATTTGTAGATCAAGAGCAAGCTTTGCTAGAGCTATACTCCATGGTTCCTACTAAGCTTTGGTATTCTCCCACATGTAAAATATACTGTAACATTGAATACAAGGACATAGAGTAGTTGTGTAAAATCTTACCATAACCATAGATGTCCTTCTCTTCTCTGTTGCAGTATTCTGTCCTTCCCATCTTCTTATTGTTCTTTAGTTCTAGTGTTCCTTCTGGGGCATTTCAGTTCTGAGGAGTGTACATGTGGGCATCCTTTTATGGCTGATTTTATCAGAACATACATGCGATGTCCCACTTATATGCAGTAGCTAAAAGCTGTTGTATACTGGTCGGACATCGGGTCATTGCACGGAGGACTTCCCACATATAAAGAATACTGCAACATAGAAGAGAAGGACATCTATGGTTATGGTAAGATTTTACACAACTATTCCTTATTCATTTCCATTGATGGCCTCTTGTATTCTCTTGCTTTCAGCGCAGTTTCTTCCATACTCCACATGTGGATTTAAGAAGCCATCTCGAACTTAAATCTCCATGTGTCCATAGTCTACCTGACAACTCCAATCAACTATCAGAAATTGCCATTTCAATAATTTCTACATCAGGTGGTACCTGAGGGTGAGACACAGTGAGAAACTTATCAGTTTAGTGGCCAGTAAATGAATGGTTAAATAGGGGAACTGAACTCCCTCACTTCCCTAGCTGAAGACAAAAGACCATCATTTATGAAATAAATGTAATGGGATTGTGGCTGGATATGACAGTGATGTTACAGGAACAATGATTTGGCTATTGTTTCAGAAGACCAGCGTTTTGACTTTATTAGCATAAATATCAAGTCCCATAATGTTATGCCATAACTGCAGTAATTCAAAGCTGGATTGCAGTTGGATATTGAGTTTAATAATATTGGATCAGTTCTGCTTCTTCATACTGATAGACCATGTAATTCACAAGGATAGTGAATAAAAGCTATGCAGTACTGCACCCAGAAGCTGTCTTGTACTGATCCCTGCAACACTGCAACTCTATCAGGCAGGAATTGTCAGATGCCACCATTCTGTTCTTCCAGATAGCTTTGCAGACAGTTATGGTGCTGAGAGAAACACCCTGGCTGTAAAGGCTAAAAGAAGTATTGCAAGATCAGCAGTATCAGATGATTTGGACCTTTGGAGAGGTACAAAAAAAGTCTGAAAATGCACCTCAGCCATGATTTAGTTCATCACAGTCATACTGTGCAGCATCTAGCTGGCAGTATCAGTGCAGTTGGTAGGCCTGAAACTACACTGCAGATTTGAGTTAAGGTTGAATTTTGCATTTTTATAGTGTTTATTTATGTGGGATTTATTTTGTTTATTTATATTTTTGAGCAAAATAGCAATTTTAGTACTTCCAAGATAGCTGCACATTGAGTAGTGACTTATTTTCAGCTCTCCCAGTGTGAAACAGAAACTCAGAAAACAGAGCCAGTGAAATTATCTTTTTGGGTACATTTCATCTACTGGTTAGTAAGTGCACTGCCTGGATGGCAGCAAAGAAGAAAGTTAGAGAACCTGAAAGAAAATAAATCACAAAAGGTGAGGGGAAGACATTGGCTGGAAAAAATGCTGCAACTGTTCAGTAAAAAACAGTTCAGACTCCAGGTTTGGTGCAAGACATGACTTCCAGTAATCTGGAGAAAAAATAAGTCAAATGTGCTCAGAATTGATTAGAATAAACAAAACACTGAAGGAGTATATCAATTCATATAATAAAACAGTGGAGAAATGGAAGTAACTTTAAACAGATATTCAGATGAGCTGATAAAAGTGAACACATCAGAGGTCAAAATGAAGAAAAGATTAGCTGGGTATGAGACTGCTCAAGAAGAGATGTTTCAAAAATGGTAAAATTAGAGGACAGAGAACATAGGGAAATTCTGAGATTTTCCTGCTGTTTCAGAGAAACTGAACAGAGCAGACTGTATTAATTGTATGAAAACACAAATAAGTTGGACTGATAATCCACAGTAGGAATTGTTAATTGAAAGGGCACATCATATGTATGCTTTAAACCTGGCCATGAGAAAGCAACCAAGATCTCTAATCATAACGATGCAGTCCTTCCACCAGAAAGAGATGATGCTGACAAAACTGTGGCAGAAGGACAAAGTACTAAAAGTGGTAGACAGTAGAATGTTTGTGGAAAATGATTAATCACTGTATACCAGACAGAAAAGGAGTACATTTATTCCAGCAATCATAACGATGCAGTCCTTCCACCAGAAAGAGATGATGCTGACAAAACTGTGGCAGAAGGACAAAGTACTAAAAGTGGTAGACAGTAGAATGTTTGTGGAAAATGATTAATCACTGTATACCAGACAGAAAAGGAGTACATTTATTCCAGCAATCTGGGAATTATCAAGAAGCAAGTGTGAGATTCAAGCTGCTATGTCCCTCTATCTTCAGAATATTTTTTTTTCCTTGAGGGTCAGAGTCATTTTTGATGCAGAACATGCTAAGAAGGAAATACAAAAGTTTGTCCAAAGAAAAAGTGAGCTGTGAAACAGAAGGGGATTCTGCTTCTTATTCTTCTGGTAATAAGGCTCATAGGGATACTATGCCAGTGAAACTTTTTCCAGTGTTCCAAAGGAAAATGCTTCAAATACAGAGAACTGGAAGTGAACCAGAGACTGGATTCCAGAGAAAATTATGAATAAATGTGGGATTACAAAGTATCAAATCACGTTTGTGAAATACGATGAAATAAGAAAACCTGGAAATATTGGATTTTTTGACTTTATTAAACTTGTAGAGGACACCAAAACATATGCTGTGTTTCATGTCATTAATGTCTGGAAGAGCACTAAGGAGAGGGGAAGAGGAAGAAACAGGGTAACTATAAGTAAAACACTCTTTGTAAAAACACGACATATACTGGATGTGATAAAGTAAAGCTTTTTCAGTTCTTTTTGTGTGTAATAGGGTTATTAAAGTCCTTTTTTTACTTTTAAGAAATGTAGGCACTGCAAAGTAAAAAGAGAAGAAAGCCTGGCAAAAGAGCATGATATAAGTAAAACTGATATATGCTTTCTCTTAGTTTTTCATAGGGGAATGACTAGATTAAGGTCTTTGGTTTTATCTAACAACAAGTTTTAAGGGAAGCAAGTAAATAAAACAACACTGAATGTTATGAAAAATTTTCCATTAGCAAATAAATGTTCACAGTGCAGCATGAGAAGCTTGTAGGTGGAGGTAACTGTGTATCTGGTTTTCATGTTTCTATGGAGAAAAGTCAATAAGGGCAGTAATGACAGTATATTGTTTTTTTTTTTTCCAATGGCTAAAAGATAATGTTTTCTGAAAGCATTCAAGTTGTTTTCTACATCTGGGAGAGAAATAAAGATAAGACAAAAAAAACAGCACTTAGAGTAATTAGAAGTACAGGATGTTTCATGCATCTTAGCATGGATAACCATCATTATATGTCAATTCAAGTCTAAGAGTGTAGCTGTCAGTCGGGATAATTACTCTTATTAGGTGGGTTAAACTTCATTATTTGAAGATGTATATAGATTTGTGTGTTTGTATTAAGCTAATAGTTTATAGGGATGTTCTGAGTGTTTTTTTCTTTGCTCAAGGGTTTTCATTGAAACAAAAAGTCTTGTAAGATGTGACATAAGTTCAAATTGATATGACAAGAAGCAACAGTATAAAAGATCAATTTGCCAAATATTATAAAGCTGAAACCAGATACTTTAAAAAAGCTGTTATATGTAACAGGTTGGAATAATAACTTCTTATCATAATGACAGCACTTTCCATATTATCTTTAAACATGAATAGTTTACAAGTATATACAAAAAAGAAGGAGTAGTGATGTCTATTAAAATGCAAAATGCAAATAAATATGCTATAGGAGATATATTTGAAGAAAAACTGAGCTTTGATAAAGAAAGGATTTCAGGATGGTTATTAAGCAGAATATCTGGGATAAAGGAAAAGAGGAGTACTTATATTAATTGCTAAAGGAGCTCCAGTAGTGATAGAAGAGAAGAAAATATAAGATTGGTAGATTTGTAGTATTAAGGGGCAGCTGGAAAGGGAGGAGGATTATGCTGACATGTATTTATATTCCATCTAAAATTGCTACAATGGAGCTCAAATTTTAGCAAGGAATATTACTTATACGTGGGACTGGAATTTGATTTGGAATAGTGAGAATGTATCTGGGGGTCCTAGATGGGAAAATATAATAAAAGAGGGTAGATATTTGAACAATAATATGAAAATATTTAGTATGGAATTCATTTGTAGAAACTAAGAGATAATTTACATATTCCCCAAGGTACAAAAACTGGACTAGGCTAGACAGAAATTATAATTGACAGGAACATGTGCATTTAATTGAAAGTTTTGATCTGAATCCAATAACTATTTTCGTCACACACCAATAATAACTAATATTAAAATGCAGGGTAATGAAGTAAAAATGAGACACAGGTACGTCCCTACCTATTTGTAAAACAGAGAATTTAAGGAATGGATAGTGGAAATTATTCAAGAGTTATTAGTAAAGATTGAAATTTACTTAGAAAATATAGCTAGGGAGTGGAATAAAATGAAAATGGATTTTAAAAATAGGGTAAAAATAAAATGAATTTAAGGAATGGATAGTGGAAATTATTCAAGAGTTATTAGTAAAGATTGAAATTTACTTAGAAAATATAGCTAGGGAGTGGAATAAAATGAAAATGGATTTTAAAAATAGGGTAAAAATAAAATAAAAAGAAATATGGTTAAGAAGTAACAATAATTAATTAGAGGGCCTGAAGAAGGTTAAAGTATTCTACAATAGGAAGAATCTTAGAAAATAAGATAATAATAAGATAGTAATTAATAATTATAAATAATTTAATCTTATTAAAATATAATAAGAGGAGTAACTGCAGAGTGCTAAAGAGAACAAGGGAGTACCTTGATAATATGCATTGGTTTAGAAAGACTGCTGTTAACCAACTGCTTTTTGATAATAACTGTAAAGCACAAAGGCTTGTAGAACAACAACTCAGAAAGTAGAAGGGCTTGTTGCCAAGCTTAATGAGCCAATAAAAAGAAAAATTACCAGGTATCCTCTAGAAGTAGTAGAAATATGTTGGAAATTTTATGAAAACTTCTACAAAGCAGAGAAATCTGGAAATCAAGAAAAAGTACAAATGTCAAGGTTAGAGGTAGACAAGGCTCAATTACCAAAACTTAAGATAGAAAGAGAGGAGAGGAGATAAAAATGGTGATGTAAAACTAATCTACAGAAAAGTCTTCAGGAAGAGATGGTGTTACTGTGGAAGTTTGGAAACTAGGAGGAAAGAAAATGATAAAGATCTGAAACAGTAAAGGGGAGAAGCACCAACATCTTGGACGAAAGATCCAGTTTTATATAGGCCCATTTCAATTCTAAACCATGATTATTAAGTGTTTATGTCTATAATGGCTTAATGAATGGCAAAGTTGATGCCAAAATTAATAGATATGGATCAGTGTGGTTTTGTGGAGGGAGGCAAACATTTGACAGCATTAACAGAACAATGATGATCCAGAGGGAAGCAGAGCATTACAAAATACCTCTGCTGTTGTTGGATCTTGATGCAGAGAAAACATTTGACAGAATAAGCTGGGATGTTATGAGTAGAGCAATGGAAGCATTTGCATTCCCTGATAAAATAATGAGGTTGAATAGGAGGATATATGATGGATCAGAGGCAAAAATTAAAGTTGGGGTGGTTCATCTCTGATAAGTTCTGTTTCAGCAGAGGAGCCAGGCACAGGTGTCCCCTTTCCTCTTTGCTATTTGTATTATATTTAGAATCATCAAGGATATAATTGGTTTGGTAATCAAGAACAGTTGGCTTTATTTGCGGATAGCACCATTTTATACCTGGTAAAACTAGAGAAAGATGTTTCAGTGTTGTGAGACATTCTGAGACAGTTTCAAATATTTTTGGAATACAAAACTAATGAAGCTAAAACAACACCAGAAGCTGTTAATTATGTACCCACATACACATTAGTTCAGCAATACCCATGGGACATGATAAAATGAAGTACACAGGTGTATAGGTTAAAATGTATTCTGTTATCCCAGGTAAGCATATGTGGGAAGAGACTAAACAAAACATAATACAAAAACTGAGAAACTGGAAGCTCTTTTTATGGGTATAGATAGCAATATACAATCAGTGAAAATGTTTTTTGTCTCTTTAGTTTTACATACAGGTCAGGCATATTTTTATTAAACAGTGCAGAAGTTGTGGATAGCAATGAATACAGAGTTTAAGAATTTATCTGGGTGGGGATTAGAGAAGGAGTCTTGTGAAATACGTTGATCCTCCTAATAGAAAAAAGTTGGTTTGAGATTTCCTGATTTGAATGGTATTTCAAAATTACACATTTAAGTCTCCTATACATAGCACAAGCAGAAAGCTATAATTCAAAGAGGAAAAGATTGGAGATGAAATGGGGGAAAGCTCAAGAAATAAGCAGAGACTGGGATTTTGGGTACAGATCCTTGGGGTGCCTTCTGTGCGGAGTCTGCATGTCCTGTCCATGTTGGCGTGGGTTTCCTCTTGCTCTTGTTTCTGCCCACATTCCAAAGACATGCAGTAGGTGGATTGGACACACTCTAAATTGGGCACAGGTGTAAGTGCACGTGTGAGTGTGTGGTGTGTAAGAGCTACCATAGTAGGACTAGCCATCTGGCAGGGTAAACCTTGGCTGTGGATGATTCATCTTCATCAGCCCCCTTTTTCCCATCTTTTCTGCACGAGATTGGGGTATCGTGTTAACTGTTGCCAACTCTCTCAATTCAGTGCCACACTCCTGCCTTCTTCAGCTCTCATGCCTGACTATCACAGATCGTCTTTCACACAATCCATCCACCTCTTTGCTGGATGTCCTTGCTTCCTCTTACCTTCTTCCTGTCTGTCCTAAATCTTCCTCACCAGATTGTGTTCTGCTTTTCTACACATGTGCCCAAACCACCGTAATCTGTTCTCTTTGATCTTTTCTGCAATTGGAGCTACTTTGGATTCTGCTCTTATGTCCTCATTTCTTCATTTGTCCCACAGTGTGCATCCTACCACCTTTCTCAGGCACTTCATTTCCATCACTTCTAGCTTTTCTTTAACTGTTCTGCCTTTACTGCCCAGGTTTCTGTACCATACAGTAGTACTGGTTGTACCACTGTTGTCTACACCTTACTTTTCAGCTTCTTTGGCATTCTTCTGTCATAAACTACACCTGATACTCTATGCCAGTTGGCTGCAGCCCCTCTGATTCTAGCTTTGACCTCTTCATTCAGACTACCCTTCTCCTCAACCATACCTCCAAGATACCTGTTCCACTATCTTCCCTTTTTTCCCTATTCTCAGATTCTTCTGATTTCCCCAATTTGCTGCCATTACCACTGACTTATCTGTGCTCAGTTTCATCCCATGTGCCTTCAGATTTGCATTCTTTACTCCTATCCTTTGCTGAGGTTCTAGCTCAGAGTCTGCCTGTACTGCCACACTGTCTGCATACAGCAGCTTTGTTGATCTGTCCCCTCCAACCTGTTTGCTAATGTAGTCCATCACCAGTATGAACAGCAGTGGGCTCAGAACTGAACCCTGGTGTACACCCATTCCCACTGGGAACCCCTCTGTGAGGCTTATCACTATTCATACTTGAGTCACTGGGTCCTTGTACATAGCCTGCACTAATTCTACCAATGTTTCTGGGACTTCAAACCACCACAATACTGCAGAGATCAGCTTTCTTGGGACCTTGTCATATGCTTTATCCAACTCTAGGAATGCCCAGTTGGACTCTCTCCTCATCTCTAGCTTTTTCTCCAGTATCTGTCTTAGTGCAAACATCGGGTCAGTTGTGCTGCATATTGATCTGAATACAAACTGCTCATCCCCCATCTTATATTCTACTACTCTGAATATCAATTTATCAATCACCCTCTCCAGAACTTTCATGCATTGTGGTAGGGGTTTGATGCCCCTGTACTGCCCACAGATGTGGATGTGCCCTTTCTTCTTGTACACTGGCATGAGTATGCTTATTTTCCCTTCATCTGGGATACACCTTTCTCTCCACACTGCAATTAGTACCCTCACGAGCCATTTCTCCCCTATCTCACCCAGCATCTTTATCATATCTGCTGTGACCTCATCTGAGCCTGTTGCTTTCTCTGACTTCATCTTCCTTAGTGCTGTTCTTACCTTTTCTAAGGTGAGCTCCTCTTCTCCTCTCATCGTAGGCTATTTTTGAGGTAGTACAGCTTCTGTGGGGTTTTCTTCATTCAGAAGCTGCTGGAAATACTCCTTCCATCTGCCTTTGATGTCCTGTGGACTGGTGAGCAGGTTGTTGCTGGCATCCCTTATGAAGGGTGTCTGACTATCTTCTTTATCTTTCTGCTTTTGCCTTCCAACCTGATATAGTTTATTTGTGCCACTTACTGAGTCACTTTCAGAAGTTGGTAGAGTGGCTCCGATGCCCTATTCTTTGCTATTGCAACTTCATTCTTAGCTTCTTTGTTAGCCAACCAGTAGTCCTTCCTAGCCTGGTCAGTATCCCAGTAGTCCTTCCTAGCCTGGTCAGTATTTTCTATCTCCCACTTCTTCCTGCACTTCTTCTTTCTTTTGATGACTTCCTGGACTTCTGCATTCCACCATCAGCTTTCCTTATGTGCATTATTTCCATACCTGGCTCAGCCACATATCTTTTCTGTAGTCCTAACACATGCTGTTTTTGGTGCTGCCCTCTGTTGAACTTAGAGCCTTCTCTGACCACTGCTTGCAGCTAATTGTGGCAACTAGTGGTTTATGCTGTGGGCCGACTGTTTCACTGGGGATGAGTTTGCAATCATGGATTCTACCCCAGTGCGTTTTCCTTACTAGGAGGACGTCTACCTGAGTTGCATGTTGGCTACTCTTGTATGTGATCTTGTGACTGTCTCGCTTTCTGAACCATGTGTTGGCTACTATCAAGCCATTTGCCAGACAGAATCCTAGAATGGCTTCTCCTTCTTGATTCCTGTAGCCCCACCCATGTGGACCCAGGCAGTCTTTATATGCTGTTCTCTCTGTGTCAATATGTGCATTCAAGTCACTCATTATCAATACCAATTCATGTTGTGCTGCTTTATCTAATAGGTCCTGCAACTGCTGTCTGAATGCACTCTTTTCCTCACTATCGCAGCCCTGCTGTGGGGCATAGGCTGAGATTATGAGTACTGCCCTATAATTACACTGGAGTCTGATTGCCATGAGTCTGTCATTAATTCTGATGATATCCCTCACTGCCATCTGAAGCCTCTCTCTCACCACAATTCCTACACCATTTCTAGCCTGTCCCCCATCTGAGTAGTAGAGTCTGGATACCAAGCCAATTGGCTTTGTTGCACTGCCCTTCCATCTCATCTCTTGGATACATAGGATGTCCAGCTTCCTCTGTACCATCAACCAGGCTCCTTTGTACCATCATGTCATCCACTTCCAAGCTGCATCCTGTCAGTGAACCTTCATTAAGCATAGCAATTCTCGGTTCATGTTTTGCAGGTTGGTTGGTTTTACATCCAGCTTTTGCTCAACAGAGCTATCCCAGTTAACCCAGGCTAGGCAACTAGAGACCAGCCAGCCATTAGCTTATTGACCCAGGGCTGCTGGGCTTTATGTCGGGCACACACTGGCAAATAGGGGCACATATACCCTCCACCATTGGCAAGGATCCCTGGTGTAGGTCAGAGTAGGCCCCAGTCCTCAACCCACTTAACACTGGTAACTACCCCTGCCCATTTTTGGTGACATTAGTCAACATGACTGAATCACCTAGAGCCATATATTACACCATCGAGTGGCTAGTCCTGCCACAGTGCACAGTCTGTGAGCCATGTTCTCCTATCTTGAGGACACTGCGCACCACAGCAGATGCTCAAAGCGATTGGTCTATACAACTCTTCCCACTATAGGGCACTATGTAGAGTCTGTACTGCTGGCCACAGATCCATTCATTGGTGAGTTTAAGATAGAAACACTCAGCATGTTTTATGGAGATGGGAGAAACCCCATGGAGACACAGGGAGAACATGCAAACTCCAAACAGGCATTGGTCGGAGGTTAGTATTGAACCTTGTACCTTGTGCATGGGAGGTGACAACCTTATCCATTAAGCCATCTAGTCTGGATGATTGTCACTGTTGAAGTGCCACCCCAACCCCATGTGCAATAATGGGAAAAAGGGGTTGTGGATGGATGGATAGATCCTAAGGAGAATAACAATGACTACACAGAATATTATATTCATAAAGTAACAAAAAGTATTCTAAAACGTAAGCTACCAACAGAATTTAGAAAGGAGATTCTGCCAACACGGATCACTGCAATTAGGGGTACAGAGATTTGGCAAGAAGGGGCTGGAATTTACTGGAGGAAAACAGCAAAGGAACCAAAGTATTGGGGCAAATAATTGGAAAGGAAAAGGTAACAGAATGCCCAGAATTAATTTGGACTGCATGCTAGAGATTGCCTTCCCTGTCAAGGATTGATATTAGGGGAACAGGCAAAGAGAAAGGAATAGTGGGACCCTAAGTGAAAGACCAGCACTGGTGCAGCTTTTAGCAGAATCTGGAACATAAGCTCCGATTAAAAAAGGATAATTAGTAGGGCATATAAAATATTGTGTAATAGCTACAGGAATCAATCAGAGCAGGTTAGAAAGGAAAGCTAAGAGAGATTAGATAAGCAATTCACAAAGAAACAGTGGGAGGATGTATGTCTCCCAAATATACAATAAAGTCTAGAAGATTTAGGATCTTTGCTTGGAAGTGTTTGCATAGGTATTTTTATACCCCAAGCAGATACAAAAGAATTTTTCTTCAGGTAGATTACAGATGTTGGATGTATAATTGGGCAGAAATTGGGAACATATTTTTGGGAGGGTAATGAGTTGGCAGACTTTAGAAATTCCCTGTAGACTACTCTACTCTGTGAGAAATAGTGTGTGAGCAAATTGGTGTTACTAAGGAAATGATTTTTTGAGCTGTGATACATAATCAGTGTTGCTGAGTTTAGTTATGATGGTTGCCAAAAAAGCAATTTCTTGAAAAAGGAAATCAAAGTTTAAACCAACAGTACTAGAAATATTAAGAATAGTAACAGACATAAAAGAACAGGAAGTGGAAGCTTTAGAAAAGGGTAGGATCAATTTACGTGGAAAATATTGGAATAGTGGGAACAATACATGCAGAATAATGTTTTGGCGGAGACATGAGGTTTAAGGGAAAGCAAGAACTGAATGAGCTATGTAATGACTGACTGACAATGTATTGAAGACTGTAAGTGATGTGTAATATTTGCAACTGAAAATATGACACTGTGGTTTGTTTCCACTTATATAAATATATGATTGCATATGTCATAAGTGATAATTCAATAAAGATGTTTCTTGTGTAAAAAACAACCATTTTAGTGGAGTCAAAGAGATGTATTTTCTAAATACTACAAAACAGAGAAATCATAATTGCAGTAAACAGTAGACAGTAATTCAAACAGCAGTCCCTTAATGCAGATGAAATACCAATATTATATAATAAGATACATGTTATCTGGACATGTTTAAATTACTCTGGATACAGTTTATCAAATATAGAATGAAGAGTATGGTTCTCAACCTTAGGTGAAAGAGATATATTGGATAAGGAGAAACCCAGTGAAGGAAAAGTCAGGGAAATATATATGCAATATAAATTCAGGGGATGTAGTGGGTAGGCTTGCCCCGCCCCCAAAAAAACAAGAAAAAGGGAGGTTTTCAGGCATTTTTTCCCCATTCTTTTGAAGCGTCAACTTTCAGGAAGTCGGCATTTCATAGTAGAACTGGTTTGCAGGAATCTGCACCCAAATAAAAAATTAGTTTACAGCATCCCTTACTAATTGGCAAAACAAGCTTAACATCCTCCCCTTCAGCTCCTCTTCTTAAAGGTGTCCCCAACGGTTTAATGCTTCCACCTGTCATATTCTCTTTTTTCATCAACCAAATTGCAACAGACCAGCCATACCTACCCATCATTGTGTACATTGATGGCATGGTTCAATACAGAAGAAGCCCATCCTGTTATGTCCTAACTACAAGATGACCTTGCAGTGCTCATGAACTCATCTTTAACCCTATTAAAACCAAAGCTATGGTTTTTGGAAGTCTGTGTAGGCAATCATATATTTCTAAGAACTGGGCATTCTCCAAAAATAATCTGCAGACAATAGAAACAGCCTAATTCTGTCTGGGCCCTTCTTTCAACTTCTAGCACCATGTGCATTTTGTTTAATAAGCTACTCATCTGGACTAAGGAAATAAAACACTTTCTTTCACCAGAAATTTTGGGTAACCATAGAAAAAGGCATATTTCTACCTCAATTTGAATATGATCTTGTTATCACTGTGACAGCCTCCAAAAAGAACCTAACAGCACTGCAAACTTCTACCAACAATACATAATACAAGTATATTCATAATTCTATCAACTCAAAGAGAGCATTGTTGATTCTTACTGTATAAAGCCAAATCGCTCCCACTCAACCTTGGAACTACCCTACTAAGTGCAGGCCTAGTCTGCTAACTTGCAGACCTAGTCTGATCAACCTCGATTCAGTCATTTTCTTGGCAGTTAGACCACCACAAAGCTCTACACCCTGTAACCTTAGATCCTTCCCTCCCTTCTTCTACCAGTAACCCCCAAATCCTCCCAAACAAGCTACTCTCAGCAGATCACTCCTTCTCTAGTCTAGTATATAAAGCTTAAGACTCCCTCCCTCCCCTCACATTTACTTACAACTGCCTCGTATTCAGAATTTCACTATGACTTAAACATATCCGTGTTCAAACCACCTCAGTACAAATGCTTCTAGGTATATTCAGGAGTCATAAAAATAATCAGTTTGCAACATGACCCACCAACTTGACTCCATTCTCACCTTGGAAATGTAAGGCACTCTTCCATCTCCTCCACCTCTCTGTTCACTTTCCTAGTCCCTTTCTACTTCCTCCTTCCTCTCTTTTCCATGACTAGACTCCACCTCATCACTCTCTCTCTCTACCCTACCTCTTTGTTTACTTCATGCAAACCACTCTTAACCTCTGTATATAAAGCTGATTCTGAGTTTTACTCACTTTTCAAACAGTATCCATTGTTATTTTTCTCTCCTCTTAAGTAGATTATTAGCATTACTCATCAAATTCTGTGTTGTAGTCACTTTTCAAACTTAAAACAAAGCCAGCTTTGGTCAGCTGTGTGAGCTGTAAAAATAGTATGTGTGTAGTTAACCCAGCCCCCTCCAAGCAGTCAGACATCTTAGTCATGGGACTGATGGAAGCTTGAAAACAAAGCATCTCAACTACAGTTTTGCATCCAGTGAAATTTATTTAAACTACTATTGAAACACTGCACTTATCACGTAAATCATTTTTGTGTATTTTTTTTGCTCTTTATCTAAAGTTAAAGCTATTCATTTAAATTCAGAACTTTGAAAAGCGTATACGCTTTTCAAAGTTCTGAGTTTGTTTCTATCATTTGTATTCATTTAAATTATTTTATAGTCTGCAGTGCTTGCTTTTCAAATGGTTTCTGTGCTGGTCCTAGGTGTTCTGAGTGGCCCACATTTTGTTGTATTTTTACTAGCTCTCATTAATTTGTTTCTCACCCACCCTTTCCTGTTGTGTTTTTAAACTTGGAGGCTTTTGAACTGATCCCCTATACTGTATATCTGGCCTTGGAAGTTTCACCTAGCCTCATCTTCTGTATGCCTGGCCCTAGAAACTCTACTCAGTCTTATCTCTTCTGCTCACCTTACTGGTTACTGGCAGAAAAAAAACATGGATGGTCCTTTTATAGACTGTTAGTGTGCTTTGAAACTGCCATAAAGTGCATGTTCCTCATTGCTGGCTTGTCTGCATTTCAATCACCATTACTTGTAGATTGTAAATACCTGTAGAAGAATGGGAATGCAATTCTAGTGGAAGTCGAAAGGTAGCCTGGTCTGTCTGAGTAGGGAGACACACAGGGAAGCTTAAAGTGAGAATTACTTGTTGTAGCTAGTTATTTGATTTGTTTCTGATACCTTTTCCCTTTTGGGCATCCAAAGGATGTTTTTACATTAAGAAGACTGACAATGCAATTCTAGTGGCACTAGTAAAGTAGCCTGGTCAGTCTGAGTTTGGGAAGCACACAAAGAAAGTGAGATTCTGTCATCAGCCAGAGGGTTTTTTAGGGAGTTAGTTGTTTGGTGTTAATCTGCACTTGAGAGCTACTTTTGCTGTGTTTTACATTAAGAAGTTCCAGGATCATCCTTCTTGTGGCAGAAGGCATTGATCTAGTCTTCCTGAGTTGGAAAGCACTCTAGGGATTTTAAAGTGTAGTCATTTATTGACCACTGGACATGCAAATTCGTTTTCAGCTTTTTTCTGTATACCAAAATTAGGCACATTTGTGCATAGCTATTCAATGTTCAGTGATATTTAGCAGTACCTGTAGAGTTGCAACCCTATAAAGCTAGTTCTTAGGACTTTAATGTGTAACACAGAAAGGACTTGCTTGGAGCTAAGTTTAGGGCAGCTAGTTAGCATGTCAAACAGCACTATATCAAATCATAGCACTAACATCTAGCCTTAATTGTATACACCACTCAGGTGACCCCTGTAAAACCATGTCTGCAAACTATAATAGCCCAGCCTTAATACAGGTCCTGTCAACACGGATTTGCAATTTCCTTGTGTGGCCCACTGAAGCAGTGTTTTTGGCCCTACTGAGCAGACCACTTGAGATCACTTAAGACAGTCTTCAAGTACAGCCTCAATACAGGTCACATGCCAGTTAAATGGAGGGAAGCTACAGTCATCCCTCTTCATAAGGGTGAACCATCAGTCAACCCTGGTAACTGCAGACCTATCAGTCTGACAAGTCTAATATGCAAAGTCATGGAACAAATTGTCATGGAAATGATCAGCAAGGACATTGTCAACATATTGACACTGGACGCATCCCAGTTCGACTTTGTTAAGGGAAGGTCTTGCCAACTCAACCTGGTAGAGTTCTTCGAGAAGGCAATGGTTGAGGGGAAAAAATAGTGTACCACCTATCTTAACATGGCCTAGGCGTTCAAAACAATACCCCATTCAGGTATTATTGACAAGCTCTCAGAAATCGGCATAAATGCCTACATAACTCACTGAATTGCTGGCTGGCTCATAAATAGGACCCAAGAAGTCAAGATTGGTGAGTCCACCGCCACCAAGAGATCGGTCACCAGTGGAGCTCAATTCATGGCTAATTTGAAAAGTGTCTGGCTCACTGGATTTGCAGATGATCTGTAGAGCTGGTTCAGCTGTTGCAATGCTCCCACACCCCCTTAGGCCCACAGGATTTGCAGATGATCTGTAGAGCTGGTTCAGCTGTTGCACATCACTGCGATGCTCCCCCACCCCCTTAGGCCCACAGGATAACCTAATCTTGAATACTGTAATCCTTCCTGAACCTCTCAGGCTTTCCTCTCCACTTCAAAAACAAAATCACTTCATACAAACTCGAAACCTCTCCAATTTCCACCCGCAAATATTTTCGGACTGCCTAAAACTAACAGACTGGACATCCTTAAAAACTTTGCCCCTTAACAACGCCATCAATTACTTTATTGAAACCTTTTTGAACTTACTCACTAGCCTTGCTCCTGTCAGGAGCAAAACAGTTAAAGCTATAACCTCTCCCTGGCTGTCAAAGGAAACTAAACAAACCATGCTCCTAAGAGATGAAAGGTGGAAACAACACCAGAACAATAAATGACCTAATGTCCTACTAGAATTTAAGCAACTCCGCAACTCTGTAAAAAAAATTAATAACTAGAGACCACAAAACATATTACACCAAGCTTCAATCTGAGCACACTACCAACCCTCGAAAATTCTGGAATACTATCTACTCCTTCCTTCATCCTGACTGTAAAGACAATCCATGCCCTAATCCTAACTTTACAGATCAAAAAACAGTGTCTCTATTTAACACTTTCTTTGTGGAATGTATAGCTAAACTTACTGCCAGCTTCCCTTGTTCTTCTCCAGTTTCTTCCCCGCCTCCCACCACCTCTCATTCTGACCCTATGACTCATACCTCTACCTTCAGCCCCAAGCCTGTTCCCATGAACACAATAAAAAAACTCCTCCTCCAACTGAAACCACGCTCCAATGCACTAGATAATTTACCTGCATCCTTCCTCAGATTCTCTGCTGACAGCATAGCCTTCCCTATCTTCATTATAATAAATTGGTCCATCCAAGAATCCTATGTACCCTCAATTTGGAGACAGGCATTCATCATTCCACTCCACAAAGGTGGTAAAAACACTGACACTACCAGTTTCCGGCCTATTGCCATTCTTTCTCCACTCTCAAAAATCTTAGAAAAATGTATTCATTCACAAATTATGCCATATCTAACTCATAATAACCCCCTAACCCCACACACAGAACGGATTCCGTCCTGGCCACAGTACCATCACTGCTCTCCTGTCCTGGCTTGAGACCATTAACCATGTGCTTGATTCTGGCAAGATCATATCTGCCCTGTTCCTAGACCTCTCCAAAGCCTTTGATACTGTCTCCCACCCTACACTCCTATCTCAACTCTCCTCCCTTAATGTCTTCCCTTCCACCATAGCCTGATTCACTAGGAACCTCTCCAAAAGACAAGCTGTTAAATGGAGATATTCTACCTCATCTTTCCTACACACCCTACTGGTGTATCCCAAGGTTCTGTCCTTGGCCCCTTACTTTTCAATATAGTCATCAATAACTTTCACCACTCCATCTCAGATACCCCACTAATCCAGTATGCTGATGATTCAACTATCATCTGTTCAGATGACACCTCGTCCAACCTTCTGCAGAAAACTCAGTCAGCTTTCTCTAATACTGAAATCTGGATGCAAAATAACCACCTCGCCCTAAACGCTAACAAGACTAAATTAATGATCTTTATTCCATCTAAAAACTCCACCATTGATAACAACTCCTTCAAAATAATAAGCAAGAATAACATCCCCGTTGAAATTGTGCCACATACTAAACTGCTCGATGTCATCATTGATGAATATCTAAAATCCGATATCCACATCCAAACAAACATAAAAAAAAAAAAAAAAAAAAACAGAAATTAGGACTCCTATATAGGCAAAACCATGACCTTACTCCCTCCACCAGAAGTACCTTAGGCTTCTCATACCTTCTCCCCTCTCTCATGTACGGTGCTCCTCTGTTCACTAATCTTCAGGTTTACAAACCAAACTGGAAGTCTGCTACAGTAAAATCTGCAAATTCACCATCAACTCTAGAAATTCATCCTATCACTGCATCTCCCTCCACTCTCTGCAATGGCTTGAGCTTCCTAACTACCTGAACCTTCTTAAACGTTCCACTGGCCATAAGCTCATATTCAAGCCATCCAGCTGTCCCTTTCTCTCCACCACCTTAACCCCCTATATTCCTACTCGTCCACTTAAATCACAAAACCAAAACCTCCTTAAAATCTACAAACCTTTATGGCCCCCAGGGCACCTTCTGCTGTCCTGCGCCTTAGCTAAACTATGGAACTCACTTCCACCCTCCCTTCGAAATTCTCAAAACCGCTCCAACTTCAAATCCTCCTCTGCTCCTACCTATCTTCAAAGTGGGAATGCTCATGCTCTTTTCCTACATAAGTCCCACTAATATCTACATCTAATCGTCTAACTTTTATGATTATACTATACAGTGCTAACCTACTCCTGCATCTGTTCTGCATTCACAGCCTTTCCCCCTGCACATATTCTTTAAACTTACTCCAAACTTTGTTAATGTTTAACTTCCAACAATTTCTTTTGTTTAAATTTTGCACTCTGTAAATGACTTTAAGACTGTATAGTTGCAAGATGTTATATTCTGTAAATTACTTTTTAATATTGTGTAGTCTGCATGAAGCTTATGATTCCTTTGTTTTGTATGTTTGTCATTGTCACTGGTGCTTTACTCCCCAGGCCTCCACTGAGAATGGGCTGTTCTAGACCCAGTGGACTTCCCCAGCCATCAAATGGAAATAAATATAAATAAATAACTAAATGACTGTAAATTGGGAGTTATCGTAGATTCTACCCACAACACCAACATTCTACAATAGGATCTAACACAAACAAATGACTGATACCAAAGCCACAGATTAAAAACTCACTGCAAAGAAATGCATTACAGTACCCTTTGGGAAATTGTCTACCCACGCTAATTACTCCATTGATAAAACACCCCATAAGAGTTGACCTGATAGTTAAAGATCTGGGAACATATATAAACAGCAATCTGACCTTCGACCAACACATAGCCAATATAGTAAAAAAATCATTCTAGGTTGTCCACTACATAAGTGAGCACATGGCACTCAGGCCCAAGGAAATTACAGTACCACTCTACTCATCCCTTATCAGACCCATCATTGAGTGCAATGCCCCCTTTGGCATGTACCTGACCAGACAATTGCAACAGTTGGAATGGCCTCAAAGGTTCCTCACCAGGAGAATCCAGTTTTTAAATACCCTGTCCTACATGGATTAACTTAAGGTTCTATCTCTGTTTTCTGTCTCCTACAGGTTACAGAGAAGGGATCTTTGTCTGGTATATAAGGCATCTTCAGTTCCAGCTCTGATGGATCTCTTGTACCTCCACAAAATAAACAGCACCAGAAATACTACAGCCAAGGACCTGAACTGTGCCTGCAGCATAAATACAACCTCCTGGAGAGACTGTGGATCTCCACAGTATGACATAAATCTCCCCATTTATGTGAAGCAGAGTTCATCCGTGACCCTATTCAAACAAAACCTTGATCGTAGGATGGGAAATCAGAAATCCGACAAAACCACCACGACGTCTTCCCCCCTCACCAAAATACTTCCACATGTAATATTCAGTTTCTTCCTTTCTTTCCACAACCTGTATCTACTACATTTGTATGTAAACTTCTTCACAAACTAAAACCTTGTTCCACTTCCTCTGACAGTTTCACAGCACAATATTTAAAATTTGCTGAAGAAGCAATTGCTTATCCTGTTAGCATTCTTATCAATCGATCCATCATGGAGTCCCAAGTCCCCAACCTTTGGAAGAAATCTATCATAACCCCACTGCACCAAGGAGGAAAATTTAACAAATTAATTAATTATTAACCCATCTCTAGCCTATCTCCCCTATCCAAACTAATGGAAAAATGTATATGCATATAGCTACTAAACCACCGTATTCATAACAATCTTCTTACACCCTCCCTCCATTGCTTCAGATTAGCACATAGCGCAACAACTGCTCTTATCTCCTTTATGGATATAGTTAACAAAGCTAGAGACACTGGCCAAATAACCTCTCTAATGCTACTAGAGTTGTCAAAGGCCTTTTGATACAGTATTAGATCATAAAACTTTTACAGCAATTTTCTTCACTAGGTTGTTCACAACCATCCCAACAATGGTTTTCCAGCTACCTAACCAACAGACAACAATGTGTAAAATGGCAAAGTTGTCTGTCACAATAACAGATTACCAAAACAGGGGTCTCACAAGGATTCATTCTTGGACAACTCCTCTTCAGTATCTTCATTAGTAATCTATACACTGCCTCCCTTCAAAGCTCAATAACCCAGTATACCAATGATTCTGCCATAATCTCCTTCGTAAACAGCATACCACACCTTCTGCAAATAACACAAGATGCCTTTATCTCAATTGAATCTTAGCTCATTGGAGTACAATTACTACTCAACCTCAAGAAAACTAAACTCCTACTTTTTACACCTAAAACATGCTCATCTGATTTTAAAATATATTCACAGAACAACACAGAGATTGAAGTTGTAACAAATGCTAAGCTATTAGGTATCACTATAGATAGTAAACTTATATTTGACCAACACATACATAATGCTATTAAAAAACTCATACTTCAAACTAGGGATGCTCTACAGACACAAAAATTTAATGGAGACTTTTACCAAAAAAAAACACCAATACCTATTTTCTCCCCTCTATGTTATTTGAAGTCCCCATTTTCACCAACCTGCACATCACTAAAAAGTAAGCTTCAGTCTTGCTATCACAAAATCAATAAATTTGCTACAGGCACATGTTACCGCTCTCACCACTGCAATGCTGTTATGGAACTTAAGTGCCTTGAAATCCCCCATCATCTAGACTATCTACAACTATCTATCGCACATAAAATATTATACAAACCAGAAAGCTGTCCTGCATTAAAATCTGTTCTGCATACCTACATTCATACCCAAACTCTCTGTTCTGAAGATAATTAATAACCGTACACAGGCCTAATAAAAGATCCAGCCAGTGTCTATATTCCTATACTATTGCAAAATTATGAAATGCCTTAACTAAAAATATCAGTACTGTAGACAATCCCAATAAACTCAAGCTTACACTAAAAAAATACTTTCTTAACTCACATATCTGCCCTTGCTCCAAAACCAACAGAAAACCTACTTTCCTCAACTTCTCTCATCCACCTCTTTTCCTTTATCACACTCACAACACTCAACCTCTTACTATTTCATTCTTGTGTCTTCCTTGTTTCCCTCTCACATCCTCTTTCCTACACCTCTTTCCTTCTAATAACTACCTCTGCCTCTCAATCTCCTTATCACCCATCTCCTCTAGCCCTTATATCTCTCTCCTTGACTACTGTTAAGGAAAGTATCTTTCTAAACCACTCAAAGCTAGAATCACTAAGTTGAAATACATGTACTTATACACCATAACCTGACACCTTGTATAAGTTAGCCATTTTTCCTGTTAGTACTATTAGATATTATTGTCTTATCTTACTCCTAAATTGTTAATAATTATGGGACACATGTCTTGTTCTGCTCGTTGTTATTGTATTTTGTTAGTAATATCCACAATTTCTAATGTAAGCACTCTTTCACAAATTCTGTTGTACTCTATACACATATTTTACTGTAACAACTTTTGCTTTTTCACTTGTATATGTAAACTTTTATTGCTGGAGCTTTTCTCCCTGGACCTCTGCTGAAAATGGGTTCCTGACCCATTCAAACTTTCCCGATCATCAAATGTCAATAAATAAATAAAAATAAATTTACTCCCTGTCTGGCCCCATGTCTGTGATGGACAGAGATTGACAGTAAGTAAATTAATCCCCAACTAACATGCTCCCCACCTCACACACACATAACCTCTAGCTACCCTCTTACTTTTTTGTTTTATTTATTTATTTATTTATTTCCAGTTTGATGAACGGGGAGCTCCACTGGGCTCAAGGAGCCTGTTTTCAGTGGAGGCCCAGGGAGCAAAGCTCGAAAATACACAATAACGATAAGCAAAAAAGTAATATTACACAGTAAAACTTAGTAGGGCACAATCAAAAATAGTGGAACATACATTAGATACATACATACATACTAGAATAGAGACAAGTTGTGCAGAGGATTAGTTGCACTGAGGAAGTAGATGATGCGTGCGAGGTTATAAAATAATAATTGTAATTCATTTGAACGTAGTTATAAAATTGACATTTGTAAGTACAATTTTCCATTGAAGGGGTGAATATCGGTGGAAAGTACATTATTTAAAAAGTATAGATTCAAGACAGATGGTTAAGAAATAGAAAATGTGGAGTGCATACATCATAGTTTAGGATACGAAGCGTGGATATTCTTAGTTAAATTGCATTAGACTTTGAGTTGCCAGTAGAGAGAATCACTCCCAGATAGGGGAAAGAGAGGACAGATAGTAAACTATTTACAATATATACATTTAAGATGTAAATGTTAAATTATGTTATATTCAGAGTGAGGCTGCTGTTTTAGGTAATCAGTATGGAGTAGATTAACTTGTAGTAGAGACATTAGCAGGCTAGGTGGGTTGAGTGCACCTGCATTTCCAATTTTGGGCGAGGTGGTAATGGAGCTGAGTTTTTAAGTGTTCAAAGTTTTCTGAAATTCTTAGAGTGGGAGGGAGAGAATTCCATTTTTTTGTTAGGGAAAATGATAGGAGAAGTTGACCAGCGGGACTGTTTGGTTTGCATACTGAAAGTAGATTTTGGTGGGCAGATCTTAGAGTTCTGTGAGGGGTGTATGATGGTAAGATGTTAGTTAGAGCCGGGCATCTAGTGGGTTTAAAAATTAGTTTGAGGGCTGTAGTGAGTTGGAGGTATTTAAGGTAGTTGGGAAGTTCTAGCCAATTTAGCTGGTGGAGGGATGTACAGTGGTGGGAGGAGTATTTGGATTTAGTGGCGAATTTTGAGATTTTGTTGTAACAGATTGCCAGTTTGGAAGAGATAGAGGAGGATAGGTTAGTTAGAAGATGAGCACCATACAATAGTGATGGTAGTAAGTAGGTAGTGGCAAGTGTTTGTCTTGTAGAAGGAGAGAGAAAGTGGGAGTTTCTGTACAGAATGCCGAGTTTCTGATGTGTTTTCTTAATATTTAGCTGAATATGAGTGTGGAATTGTAGGTGTTCATCAATAGTAACCCCAAGAAGTTTAGCAGAATGAAAAATGTCTATGGAGGAGTTGGTATGGCTGATAATATTGAAAGAGTGTTTGTCGAGAGTGAGGGATTTAGAGGGAGAGAAAAGTAGAATTTTAGATTTGTTGGCATTTAGAGAGAGGTGGTTTTGAAGCATCGAGTCCTCAGTAGTTGTGAAGGCGATTTGAGTTTTTGTTTGGAGCACTGGGAGGTTAGAAGCAGAGCAGACGAGTTGAGTCATCTGCATATTGTACTATCTTAGTGTTTGGAATGGCTCCATAGAAATCATTAATGAATATATTAAAGAACATTGGACCAAGTATGGATCCTTGGGGTACCCCGGTTGGGGTGGGAAGGAAGGCTGAAGTGCCATTTCCCTGCCTGAGATCTGTCAGAGAGAGATAGCTATTGAACCAGGTTAGGGTATTTTGAGAGAGATTAAGGTTAGAAAGGTGGTTCTGGAGGTGGGAAGGGGAGACAGTGTCAAATGCCTTGGAGAGATCAAGAAGAACTGTGAATACAATTTCTCCAGAGTCACGGGCATGGTTTACTATGAATAGGTAAGAGAGAAGAGCAGTTATTGTACTGTGGCCAGGAGGGAAACCATGTTGTGTAGGGGTGAACAGCTGATTATTGGTAAGGAAAGGCATGAGCTGGAGGTGGATACATTTTTCATGAATTTTTGAGATTGGGGAGAAAATGGCTATAGGTCGGAAGTTTGAGATGTTATTATTTTTGCCACCTTTGTGGAGGAGTAGCATAAAGGCAGAATGCTACAATTAAGGGACATAGGATTCCTGTATGGATCTATTAATGAGAATGCTAATAGGGACTGCGATACCATCAGCTGCTAGTTTTAGGAATAGTGAGGGGATATTGTCAGGGGCGTTGGAGCATGGCTTAAGTTTGGAGAGAAGTTTTTTTATGTATGAGGTGGAGATGGGCTTGAGTTGAAATGCAGGAGGATTGCTGGGGATGGAAGGTTTGGTAGAGGTTAGGGAAGGGTGGGGGTCGTGATTTGGGAAGGTCTTGGTGAGTTCTGCTATAGAGTTGGTAAAGAAGGAGTTGAGTAGAGTGGCTCTTTGTGAGTCAGTTTTGCTGGTGTCAGGGCAAGGATTATGTTTGGTACCTGGGTTGAGAAGAGAGTTGATTGAGTTCCAGAATTGTTTAGGGGTTTTGGAATGATTAGCCCGGAGTTTATTATAGTAGGATTTTTTTTATCTTTTAAAATTAGTTTTTTGGCTAGGTTGCGGAGTTGCTTATATTTCAGAAGAGTGTCAGGGTGTTTATTGTGGTGGTAACGTTTCCAGGTCTTGTCTCTTTGTTGCATAAGTGTTTTTAGTATCTTTAGTTAGTCATGGGGCAGAGTTGGGTTTTATGTTTTGTTCTTGGTGGAGCTTGGGAGTTCGGGGTATTTAAGAAGGCTGCGTTAAAGAAGTCTACAGCATTATCTAGAGGCAGAGTTTATAGGCTGTCCCAGTTTGTTTGTTTGAGGAAGTTGGAAAACATTTTAGGGTTAAAGTTTGTGAGGTTTCGAGTCTGAATCTATTGGTGTAGGTGAGGAGTGGAGGGGGTTGCTCTATAGATGAAGGCTGGCAAGTGGTCACTCATGGAGTCTGGTAGGATGCCTGTGTGTGAGACTTTATTTGGGTGGGAGATTAGCATCCGGTCAAGAGTGGAGCCTGGGGGGTTGTTTTTATTGGGTCTGGTAATGTCATTTGTAAGTTGTCTGAAGTTGAATAGATTGATAGATATGGAGGGATTATTGGAATTAATTTTGTTCCAGTCAATGTTCACATTCCCTAATATGTATGTCTCAAGTGTAATATTAGTTGTGGCATATAGAAGTATATCTTCAAGTGTATTGGTGTTGTTTCCAAGGGGGATGTAGAGGGCCATAATACAAATGTTTTTATGGTCATTCATTTTGAGTATTCCTATAACTAGTTCAGCATTATTGAACTGAGGAATGGGGTTTGGGTAGGGAGTGATGGAGAGTAGACTGGAGTAAATTAAGGCTACTCCTCCTTTCTTATTTTGGCAGTCATGTCTAAGTGCTTGAAACCCGGGGAGTGGGTAGGATTTCAGAGTCAGGGATGTGGGGTTTTAGCCATGTCTCAGAGACTGCTACTATGTCTGGTAAAGTATGGTTTAGCCAAGCCTGGAAGTGGGATATTTTATTTTTCAAACTCTGGGTGTTAATGGTAAGTAGTTTGAGATATTTATGGTTGATAATATGGGTTGTTTTTGGGGGAGTGAGGTTGGTGCTAGTCTTTGGTCTGGGGTTGGGGTGTATGTCTCCTGATAAGTAGAGGCTGGCAAAGGAAAATGTGAGCAGGAGCTTGGGTTTGCTCCTTGAGTTTTGTGGGAAAGCAATATTGTTTAAGTGTGTTGTGTTTCATTGAGGAGGGTGTAATCTTTGGTTTGTAGTAGTGGAGTGGGTTTGGTTGAATAAGAGAGGAGGATATGGTGTGAAAGTGGGATGTGATAGGGTGTGGATGGGAGTTGGGAGTGGATGTGGAGATAGGAAGGGGAGGAGTTTGGAAGAGGAATAAGAGGTTGCATGGAATAGAAGGATTAGAAGAAGTAAGCAGATAGAGTGGTTGAGAATGGTTAGTGAAAGTGGGGAGAGCATGGTTAATTGGTGTGACATAGGTATGAGGAGGTAGTAGGATGTCAGGAGGTGTGTGAGAAAGTAAGAGGGAGGGGTATAGATATGTCTATAGGGCATTATGGATCAGGTTGGGGAGGGGTTAGTTAGTGGAGGACGGGTGGGGGAATGGATGATGAGAAGAAGAGTGGATTGGATGAGAGAGAAGGGTGGAGAGTAGTGATTAGAATAAAGGTAGGACCAGTGGGGGGTGGGTGGGAATTGAGGGCAGGGTAGGGGAGCAGAGTGAGCCTGCAGGGTGAACGGAGCGGATAGAGTAAAGAAGACTGTCGTGAAACAGAGAGCAGTGCTCAAGGTAGGGAGGCACAGGGGATGGGCACTGGGCCACAATGTATCTAAGATAGAGAGAAGCAGAGAAATACCCAGAGGTTTGGAGCTTAACGGGATAGTAGAGGTTGTTAGGGAAAAAAGCAGTACTAATTAGGAGAGAGGAGAAGTTGGTAGTGAGTAAAAGCTGCCACCTAGTGGCCGAACAGCATAGTTCTGAGGTGAAGGCACAAGCACTCTGGGGGTGGTATGGAGCCTAGAGAGCTTGGAGTAAGATGGTAGGCTGCTAACCGATGCACACTGAATCAAATAACAGCCATAAGGGATTAAAATGATTTACACAAATAGGGTACATACAAGCTAGATGTAGTTCTTGAGAGGTGGCAGAATAGTTGCAGGAGGCACTACTGGGTCCCCTTGGTAGTTCTTTCAAGATTCTTAGGTGGATCATTCAGGGTAGGATGCCTGGGTACTATGTGAAACAGAGTGAGACGCCTGGGGTGGTTGAGACGTAGCTATTGAGAGCTATAGAAGGAACAATAAGTAGTTATAGACAAGAGTGTAACAAATCCCACCATATAGGCATCCGTTGAATGCAGGGAGAATACTGGGTTGGGTTGAAGGGCTAGGCTTGTAAAGACCCTGGTGGCCATTAGCCTAGTATAAACCTATGAACATATTGTAAGTAAAAATTTGCAGATTTGAATTTTATTTATATATGTGCCATAACAGATATCGTCCTTCACTGTATAACTTCAGTTCGTTGCTTGTAATCCCAGGCTGAACTTGAAAATAGTCCATAAGGATCAGTGTCCTTCCCCAGTGAACAAATAAACATGTATATATTTTATTATGCATTAGACCTTGTATTTTATTCCTGCGTTAGAATTTGTGACCCTAATATACACATATGGTCAGCTGATAGCATGATTGTGTCTAGAGTGGGCAAAGTTACTGTGTGAGCTTAGTTTGGGTTATGCACCTTGTACCGTATGAAGTGTAATGTGGGGCCATAGAAATACACAACTGTTACTGGAAACAGCACTGCTGAATCCTTTAAGCACAAATGTATGGCTTTCTGCTTTCTGACATTGGACAGCAGATATTGGGCTTTCTCGTTTTCAGAACTTCTGAGGTGGCTTCATTCAGGGTCATAGTCATTTATGGAGGATGATTTGTTTAGGGTTATAGTGCCATGCAGCTCTTGCATTTAATCGTTTCCACTCAGACAGATCATGGCCCATCTTCCATATCACTGCAGTACACAATTCATGTGAAGAAGTAGGGAAAGCACTTCACTCTTAAAGGAAATACCTCACATTATTAAATGATTACATCTCTATCTTCTGTATCATCTTGGTCTACTTGATAAAGAACACTTGATGAAACCACTAAATACTGTAAGTCTCACCTCTTAGTACCAAAGCATACTCCTACCCCATGTCTTTAATTTTTACATCTCCAAATTTGGCGTAATGTTTACCACTATACATCCCAAATGATCTTGTTCTCATCTTGGACTAATGGCTGGAGTGCTTGGTATGGTGAAGGAACTACGGGTATGGGACATGTTGACCCCGGACAGTTCAACCCCGGATGGTTTGACCCCATTGAAATGGTAAGACAAGAAAAAAATAAACCACAGACATTTTGACATAAAGAAAAAAAACTCTATGTAAAGCTCACTCATCCACACAGTTACTGAGAAAATATCAAAGATTACCTCAAAAAAAAAAATAAAAAAGTAAAAAGAAGTCATGAGGATATATAACTGTTTAAAACATTTGCATTTGAAGTACATATAATAATATTATTAATGTTAATTTAAAATAATATTGTTTGCAGTGTTAAATAATACTGATATTAAAGTTAAGTTAATTAATTATATTTACAAATTAAGCAAAATTTTATATAATTTAACATTTACATATAAAAAAGTTAAATAATACATTAAATTCCACTGGAAAAATCTTGAGTGAAATATTAAGCAATAAAATGCAATTATCAAACTTTAGAAACTTTTATATGGGCCACAGTGGTGCAGCGGTTAGCCTCACAGTACGAGGCTCTCCTGTTCAATTCTCAGCTGGAGCACCTTCTGTGTGGAGTCTGCATGTCCTCCCCATGGTCGAGTGACATTTAAAGACATGCAAGTAGGTGTGTGCGTGAATGGGTATGCTTTCTTTGAAGGTTGGGTGTCGGGTTGGCAACTAGGCACCGTAAAAATCCACTGCCAATCATTAGCAGACTAGAGTTCTGGCGTGGTGACTCCTAACCGGGAAAAGCCGAAAGACAGAATTTTTTTTTATATAATTGGGGTCAAACAGTCCTGAGTCAGACTGTTTACTAGCTACTCCCATAGACAATAAATGTAAATTTAAACATAAAAGTGTATACAATTGCATTGGGGTCGAATTGTCTCGGGTCAAATCATCCTGGTTCTGGAATTATAGGCTGTGGAGGTGCTCTAAACTACAAAATTTTGGTGCATGATTCACCAGCTGTGGCTGCTATTTTAAGGGAAAGCAGTTTCACTAGTTCTCCAAACTGTGTTCTCCTTTACAATAAGTCTGAACATTCAGAATTAACCTCATGCCTTCCTGGCTCACTGATGTAAAGGAGTAAAGCTCTAACTATGCTGCAGATGGCCCAAGTTCAATTAGTGGCTCAGGAACCTGAGCAGCTGAGTAGGAGTCAGAAACAAATGCAGATTTAGCCTCCTATAGTAGGAGGGACTAGTAGTCTGGTGGTTCTGTACCACATGCAAGCAGAGACTTGCAAAAACATCCAAACATCCATAGCTGGGGATATCATCTTGGCTTACCATGCTGGTAAAGGTAGTCCTCATTAGCTAGTGTGAGGGCAAACTGTCATGCAGAGGTAGGTCATAGTAGGGTATTATAACGAAGTGGAAACCTACCTTAGGTATCAAGGGTTGGGGTTAGGGCCTAGTACAAAAAAAAAAACAGCTGCATGAATGATGGCATTCACAGCTGGATTTTGCCTTATGGGGAATACGTGGCCCAATGGATCACAGGGAACATAAGGTCACCAGTCAGTGAGGGCAACAGAAAACATGCAAAAACAATTCTGGCTTCAGTTTTCATTGTCTGCCTTAGCACTTTGAAACAGAGCCATGGAGCAGCCCACCACCACCATGACAAGACATCATATTACATGGATTAGATAATGAGCGCTGGCTGCTTTGAACCATTCATGCCTGGCATCAAACCTTTAGCAGGAAGCACTGGCCAGTCCTTGTCCATGGACTCTCTCGGGGTCCATTGTTCAACAGGATTCTTGTTTTTTCACGTTTAGGCACACAAGACACCAGTGTCTTGGACACTCTTTTGAATTTGCAAAGTTCTTTTTTGCATAGCATTTTGGATTAAAACATGTATGAGTATGGGAGGTGGTTCTTTTTAAACATTCTGATATTTTGTTTTGACATTGCAAATATTTCCTTTTTTCTGGTTTGTTCATCACCACTTGGACAAAGTAAGAAACTGGGTACTGCTGTGTTTTCTTGTGAAGAAACCATCACACAGACTGGATTGGGTTGTTCTTGAGGCCCAATCATTAATTTGCATTTAAAGTCTGTAGGATCCATCCATGGAATAATCAGTCGGGCAAGTAAAAGTTGTACACAGTTAAGGTGCTGATACAGTGTGCTTAATGTATTTAGTTACAATCTAGAGTTTTCTACTGGTTGACATACGAGCATTATTGTGTTTCTGCACTGTACATTGCCAAAAGCTTCGATTGTACTTTGTATTGCCATTAAATGTTTTTCTTACATTACCTCTTGCACATGCTATACTGTGTGGGTTTTCTTTCCTTACTGGTCTTTTTATGTCTATGTTGAATATGGGTTTATTATTTTTTCTTTAATTTACTTCTATGTACTTTTGAAAAAACTTTAACAAAACAAGTTGCATTTTGAAAATAAAAATAGAGTTGCAAAGGTATGTGAAATTTAACTCTACTTAAAACAGCAGTTAGTGTTTTTCCCTCAAAGTGCTTGGTTCTTGGGTGGATTATATGTGGTCTCCTTGTATCAGTATGGGTTTTCATTTTTCACTGGGCTTTCTCATTTCTTCACACATCTAAAATCCATGCTGATAAGAAAGTTACTAAGCTTCTAAATTGAAAGTGTGAGTGTGTGTGTGTGTGTGTGTGTGTGTGTGTGTGTGTGTGTGTGTGTGTGTGTGTGTGTGTGTGTGTGTGTGTGTGTGTGTGTGTGTCTGTGTGTGTGTGTGACTCAGTGTATGCATGCATGCGCTCATGTGTGTGTGTGTGTGTGTGCACATGTGCGATGTGTATCTTATGATGGATTGAAGTCCTCTACAGGTCTGTCTCTATACCTTATACACATCTAGTGCCTGAATAGCTACCAGCTCCACTGCACTTCTAAGCAGGATAAGACCATTACTGGAATTGAATGAATGTTGTTGTGTCTTTCGGCTTTTCCTGGTTAGGGGTCGCCACAGCGGAACTCCGGTCCACTAATGATTGGCAGTAGATTTTTACGTGCCGAGTTGCCAGCTCTGATGCACAACCTTCAACGAAGGTACGCCCATTCACGCATGTCTCTACACAAAAGACGCTCTAGCTGAGAATCGAATGGGATGTCTTACTGTGAAGCGACAATGCTACCGCAGCACCACCACCGCAGTATTGGAATTGAATGAATGTAATGCTAAATATTTTAAGGCTGTGGCAGCCATTTGGTAGTAAATTTCCAAGACAAATGGCTCTAAATAATAAGCTGCATGTGTTATGGACATGTATCACAGGAAAACAATGAGCGAGATTGTGAAAAAGAAAAGAAAATGTACTGGACCTTCATTCATTTTCTACGCTTGTAATTCTACAGATTCTCCACTAAAGATTCATATTCCAGTCGCAGGAAAGCAGGATTTAACTTTATGAATATTTTGTTTTAAAATGTCATAAGCGCAGTAGCCTGATGCATAGTATGACTGCTCTAATATAAAAACAGACAGTCTTAAATGATATCCAGGGTTCATCTACATGTAGAAGTAAACCTTTATTCTGGATGTCAATATTGTTATGAAATGTGAAGTATGGAATACTAAACTGAGATTAGCAGGCATTCGCTCATTATGTAAAGACACAAAAGCATGAGTAAGAACACCCCTTTGCAGTCTCTAAAAATCAGAGTAATGATTCAAAGACTAGATATTTGTAATATGGCAGATTTTTAAAAGAATATGCATTGTAACTAAAAACATGCAATAGTTTGGGCAATATTTAATAACAGGAGACATATTATTTTAGAAGAGAAAGCTTTATTAAAATGTGCTGCAAATGTAGTGTAAATGTTAATCCAGTAGACATTATAATACCTAAATCATTAATGATAATATCATAAAGTAGTTATCCAGCATTTAACCAATGTGCATCAACACAAATTTCTCAGTACTATTACAATTAGCCAACATGAAATCAGAACTACTTAAATAGCACGAGTCTGTGAGTATTAATTGCAACAGTACTGGTGAGAAACGCACACGAGCTTTAAGGTACCCTGACATAGACAACGGTACCCCTGACATAGACAAAGGTACCCCTGACATAGACAAAGGTACCCCTGACATAGACAAAGAGAAGCTTTTTGATTCTCTAACCATTGTAGTGTGAATCTACATAACTAAAATTGTCAGCGATCATTTGTTGTTGGTGATGTTGGGTGCAGGGGGTGCTTCCCTGTGTGGGTGAAGTCTCCCGCTCCCAAATTAAATATACTAACTGCATGGCTTCACAACAGTGATAAAAAGGGCAACAGATGGTTGGCTGGTGTATGAGATCAACAATCTCTGGGACTGGGAAATATGATCCTTCCCCACACATTGTGGTATATTGGAGTTAGTGTATATATAATTACCACGGGATATGGGATACAAGGGAGACTTGCCCCTACAAAAAATGCAAAAAAATTATATATATATGTATATATATATATATATATATATATATATATATATATATATATGTATATATATATATAAATATATATATATATTATTTATTTATGTTTTCATGCTCTGAGGATGTCCCTCACACATGTGTTGTGCATTGTCAGAATTTCTGTTGCTGACCTTTTCTTGTCAGTGTTATTTATGTTAACATTCAGGTCCTTCAATGTAATTAAATGCACGTGTGTGTGTGTGTGTGTGTGTGTGTGTGTGTGTGTGTGTGTGTGTGTGTGTGTGTGTGTGTGTGTATATATATATATATATATATATATATATATATATATATATATACAGAAAATAAAATAGCAAGGATGAGGGTAGCACAGAGTGTACTGATAGGGGTTTACAAAGGGTCGCCTACTTTAAAGGTTAACAGCAAGTTTCAAAATTTATTGTTTCTGTTTGAATGACAATTTATGTTCAAGTCATTCTGAAAAAAAAAGGTATTTCTCTTCTGGTTAACCGCATGCCTAAATAATGCAAGAAGGAAAACCATTGCCCAAGCGTACCTCCTTCCCATATTGCAAATAATACAGCAAGCAAAATCAGAGGTATGATAAAACAAAGTAATAAAATTTGCTGTAGACATATCATATAGGACTCGCCACTGTCTCTTCTTAAGGCAACTATGATAAGAACTACCACAACATGTAATCTGTTCTCAGCTAGTCACAGGCCATAATTTTATCTACAGCTGTGATAACTCCCTTTGCCCTGTAAAGCATCATTTGGCAGTATTCACTGTGCAATGAGTAACATTCCATTGAAAAACATCTTCTGTCCAACACAGAGTCACAGTATTCTGCAGGTGATGCTCTCTGTTGCAGTTATATCACACGATCTTTGGAGCAAATTACCACTTTCACTAAAACAGACAAATTTAAAGGATTCAAACTCAACTTGAAACAAAACCTGGCAGTCGGTGGGATGTGCCCATGTTCCTCCCCAGGATAACGTGGAAGTCCAAGCCTCTGTTTATAAGACACTTTGCTTAAAGACTCCTTATGCATAAGACATTTTCACAGCTGTACTATCTCACCTCCATTTCTCTACAGACTTCTCCCTTTTTCTTCAGTATCCCTAAATTTCCCCTTTTCCTTCTCATTTCTCCCTACCATCTCTTCCCACTTCTGCACTATTTCCTCTTATTTCTTCAACTCTACTTCCTTTTCTTCCAACCGTAAGATTGAGCTATGCTGTTTTAATGCTGGATAAAATGAATACCAGCGTGAAAGAGCTTTTATATTACTTAATTCAGTCCTACATAACAGCAGGCTAATTTATGCTCAGGAAACTTGCTCCTTGTGAGCTTTTCTCTAAATTCTACTAGAAACACGCTACATACAATTTGCAATATTTGGTAAAAGTTACAAAAAAAAAAAGTTAAAATATGAAAGCTCTTCTCTAGACAACAGGTTACGTGCTGGTGTTAGTTATAGGTTTTTAGGTTCATAGGTTTATACTAGGCTAATGCCACCAGCGTCTTTTATAAGCTTAGTTGTACAATCCAAGTGCAACCCAACCCAGTTTTGCTCCTGAGTACCTTGGATGCCTATATGGTGGGCTATGTTCATTGGTTCGTAGGTTCATAGGTTGGTACTAGGCTGTTGGCCCTAGGGCCTATACAAGCCTAGCCATAACAATTCCCTTGCTATTTCTTCCCACAATATTTACTTCCCTGGACCCCTGTCTAGCAGGGCGACTGACGTAATTCCTGAGGTAAATTTCCTATCTCCCAGCAAGTTGTCAAGGTTCCCTTTGAAGAGGGCCGAGGAGGCGCTCTGCTTGACATGTATGGGTAGTCTATTCCAGAATATGGGGAGTATCCATCCAGCATGCTTTGTTCATTGTGATGACAAGGTTTAGGGCACTGGAGCATGTGGTTCTGATGGACTGGGATTTCTTTAAGTGTAGCATGTCCAACAGCTGTGGGTTTGATATGGCCTTATATTTTAAGCAGAGATTGCCTCTGAGTACACAATATGTGACAGATTATAGCTGGAGTTTTTTTAGTCGGTCAGCATAAGGCATCTGCTTTAGGCCTGTGATTCTTTTAGTGAGGTGTTTCTGCGAACTTTCCAGTTGTTGCAGATGTCTTGTGAGGTACATACCAGATGGAGCATTGTACTCTATGATGGATCTAATGAGGGATGAGTACAGTGGGACAATGACCTCCTTTTTTCTTGAAGAAAAGCCCTTAGTGATGAGGTGTGCCACATAGAAGGATTTCCTGACAGTTGTGGCTATATGGTTATCGAAAGTGAGACCACTGTCCACCTGTGTTCCTAAGTCTCTTATCACACTTTCAGTATTTAGTGTACTGCCACCTATGTGGTAATTCACGGGTACATGTTTTTTGTACACTTCTTGGCATTGTGCTTGAGCCCATGGCTCTGGCACCAAGCTTCTGTTCCTGTAAGGCCCTTTTGTAGAATATCCACATCATTTGGGGATTCAATAATGGCTCCCAGTTTGCAGTCATCTGCGAACTTTGCTAGCCAGAGTCCCTTAGTGTTGGCCTGTACTTCAGAGAAATAGATGCCAAACAAGAGCGGTCCCAGGACTGAACCCTTAAGTACTCCACTTGTCACTTGTCTGGAACTGGATTTGGAGTTGGCTACTTTCACAGTGTGGGTTCTGTCAGTAAGCCAGTTGACAACCCATCGAGTAATTTAGGGATTTATGCCCAGCTTAGTAAGTTTATCTATGATTCCAGAGTGGGGGATGATGTCGAAGGCCTTGGCGAGGTCCAGATAGGTTGTGTGGACTGCCTTACCCTCGTCTACGGCTCTGGAGACATGATCGGCCCTTCATGAACCCAAACTGGGTGGGGTCCAGTGATTGAAGGTTGCCAGTGTCTTTGTTTATAAGTTCCATGATAATACATTCCATGGCCTTGCAGATCAGGTTTGTTAGACTGATGGGACGGTAGTTCCCAAGATCCAAGGTGGATCCCCCCCTTGTGGAGTGGGATAACTGTAGCTGTGCGCCACTCAGTGGGCACGAAGCCTGAAGTGAGGCTATGATTAAACATGACACTTAGGTGAGGTGCCAGTTCATTTTAAGTTCATGCAGTACACAGCCCGAGATGTCATCTGGTCCCATGGATGCTGTATTCTTAGCTTTGGAGAGTGCAGTTTTTACCTGTGTGGCCGTGATTACCGGAATTTGGCAATCTTTCAGTATTGAGATGGGCTCTTTTGGGGGGTGAGAGGGGTGTGAAGTTGGCACTGAATTGATCTACCAAGATATTGGCAATGTCCTTGGGATCAGTATATTTAATGCCATTCTGTTGTAGTTCAGAGCAGATCTGAACATTGCCATTTAGATTGTTGGCATAGCTATAGAATGCCTTGTGGTTGCCTTTGGAATCTTTGGCAATTTTATTTTCATAACTAGCTTTGGATGATTTTATGAGGGATCTCAGCTTCTTACTGAGGCTGGTAAGGGAGTTTTTTTGCAACCTGGGATTTTCCTCTTTTCTGCAACAGTTTCTTCCTTCTGTTGTATAGTTTGTTTATGACAGGGGCCACCAGATTGGCTTCCTTTTTTAGGAGGAGAGCATCTTGGTTCTATTTAGGATGGCACTATTCATGCATGAGTGGATGTGCTCATACAGTACTTTAGTGTAGGATTCGTCAGTCAAAGTTTCAGTTCCCGTCTGCATGGGTATCATGACGTTTGTCACTTCTGACTTGAGTAGCATGAAGTTGGCCTTGGAGAAGTTTTTTACGGATGTTTCCTTACTAGGGGGTGGGGGTGGGATGTGGATGTCAAAGGTGATTAGCTTATGGTCAGACCTAGCCAACGAGGGGGTGATCACTGCTGTGGAGCATCGATTTTCCATGTTGGTAATGACCAGGTCCAGGATACTGGAGCTCCTGGTGGGACTATGGATTATTTGATCCAATTAAATTTATAAATTCCAAGAACCGTTGGGCAAAGGTGTTGGTACACGAGTAATTTTTCCGGTTAATTGCAGAGTATTTGAAATCACCCACTATTAGGGTGTTTGGTTGTATCTTAATATTTTCTAGCATGTTTAGAAAGGTGTAGTGAGAATCTTGTTAGTAAGGAAGTAGCTAAAGGTTATGGGGAGAATGGTAGTTGTGGGTTACTTTACTTACTGTCAGTCTCTGTCCATCAGAGACAGGAGGGCCAGACCAGGGGTGAATCTGTGATTTCCCATCCAGTGGTCAAAGTTTTGTTTGAATTGGGTCAGGGATAAGCTCTGCTTCATTTAGATAGCATATTCCATAGTGCTGAGATCCTTTGAGACACATATCAGTCTCTCCAGTATGTTCTGTTTATGTCACAGGCAAAGTTTAAGTACTTAGATCTAGTGTTCTGGTACTGTTTGTTTTGCAGATGTACAAGAGCTTCTTCAGAGCTGGATCTGAGGATGCCTTGTATCCCAGGCATAGATCACCTGTCAGTAACCTGTAGGAGACTGAGTACAGAGACAGGGCCTAGAGGTGATCTGTGTAGTTAAGGCAATCTGTGTATCAATAGTCTGTTTGTATATGCTATTACATTTTGCAGATGTATGTAAGAAAATGGTATTTTATTTTAAAAGATACTAATTTTATGGTCAAAGACTATATCTTATAAATGTGCAAGACACATCTAAGATATCAGTGCTAGAATTGTTGAGCGGTATTGAGATTTTTCCAATGATGTATGACAAGACAGGGCAGCATACTAATATTTTGTGATATTGAAGAATCTCTGCAAATTATGCATATAATAATTTTACAATATTTGCAAACATTAATCTACAAATCCTTGTATTTTACATGGCAAGTATCAGTGGTGACACTGTATGCCGTAAAGTTTTCTGCAAGATGGCAACATTTGTTAACCTGTAGGTCACATAGCTTTTATGAAATTAATGCAGTCATGGAAATATAGCTAAAATATGTATTTGCTGTAAAAAAACATTTATATTTCAGAATGCCATTGTGACGAGCAAGGCTAACCTTTTTCTCAGTTATAGTTCATTTTATATCTCTCTATCATCTTATGAACTTTATACTTGCACTTATTTTTCTTTTCAAAATCTCACAACTTTATGCTTAATCTCTAGGCTTTGCCAATTTTCATTTTTATTTTTATATTTTATCTGGTTTAACTTTTTCCATTTACTTTATTTATATTTCTACTATATTTGTAAATCTGTATTCCACTTTTTGTAACTCTTGTAATACCACACATTTGTATATTTTGTTACTTGTTCAAAGTTTATAGATCTATGTAATTTGGAGCTTTTCTCCCTGGGCCTCCTCTGAAAATGGGTTCTTTTTGACCCAGTTGGATTATCCCGGTAAAGAAATGTCAAATAAATAAATAAATAAATAAATAAATTGACCAACATATTTTAATGTAATATTTTACTAATACTCAGTGCTTGCATATCCATCCCCAACATAGCAAGATCTCGCTCCATTTTTACATTATTAATCTAAACCTAAAAACTGTATTACATTTTTGTACCTCTTTGCAAACACTCTTTAATATCTTCAGCTCTGTACAGCCCTTGCTGACCATTTTACAGAGAATGCTTAGGAAGTCCTGTCAGCTTGTAGATGCAACCTTGCTTTGAAAGCACTGACAAATATCCTAATTTCCTTAGTTTTGGGAAGTGTGCTGTTTTAAATGAGTATACTCTTAACAGGATACACAGGAACTCTGTTTTCCTGGCAAATTACTCTAGAAGGAATCGATTAGTTAATAGCAGGTTTCCTTAGAATTCTGTGTATTTTTCCATTACTGTGTTGTTTCTGTTCTTACTGTAGTATTTCAGTAGATCTCTATGAACTGGACCATTATTGTACATTGACTCTTTTTATTGTAGTGTTTTCCTTAGAACTCCGTGTATTAGAACATTGCTGTATTTATTTTTATTCTCATAGCTTGGAGCTTTTCTTACTTGGCCACCACTGAAAATGGTCTTTTCTTGTGCATTCAGACTATCCTGGCCAGTAAACATAATTAATAAGTAAATAAATTGTTAGTGTCAGACGTTATAAAGACTGGGTTTTACACTTCTGATACGGTACCATATAGATGCAGAGATTGATACACTGGGTCAAAAAGAACCCATTTTCAGAGGAGGCCCAGGGAGAAAAGCTCCAAATTACATAGATCTATAAACTTTTTATATATTTAGCCTGGACAATTTTAGAGTTACTGTTTTATACATTTCACCAAAGAATATAAAACTTTCTGCACAATGAAATTAAAAAAATAGTCTTACTAAGTAAACAAAGACATATTGGCTGGATCTGTGATGAAACACACAGGACAAACAATCACATTCAGTTGCCCTCTATGAAATATCTGCCCTGATAAAACAAATGGAAATTACAAATGAATATAATTACAAGAGCAGTGAAGAGCAGTATTACATGGGGTGCTCTCCTTACTGAACTATATTAACATCATGGAGAAAGGGCAAACATCACAGGAATTAAAATGTGATACCCCTTCCCATCTGCAACATTCCACTGCAGAAATCACTGTAGCTGCTCTGCAAAAAGCACAAAAGCAAGGGGACATTTCTGGTCTTGTTTCTGTTCTCTTCAAACCCACTTTTGCAGAATGCTGATGAAAAATACCTGTATAAACAGAGCTTCAAATGGAATGATGTGGTAAGACTGCAGACAGAATGCCCAAAACATACAACAGCCATAGCTGAATAAGTCACTGAGAAATGAAACTGATTTTGGTCTTCCTGCAGAAGCCGTTATCAAGCAACAGGTGAAAAAAAAAATCATAAAAAGTGTTCTAAACACCAAAGCACTTAAAAAAAAAAAAAAAAAAAAAAAAAACATAAAAAGTGTTCTAAACACCAAAGCACTTAAAAAAAAAACATAAAAAGTGTTCTAAACACCAAAGCACTTCAGCTCTAAGCAACAGATTGTAATTCTGTTTGTATGTTCTTATTAATTTATTTAGTTCTGTGTGTTTTCAGTTATATATTAACTTCACAATGCAGTGTAATGCTTTACAGCACAAGTCAGGGCACAGTGCTTAGGTGCAAGATGGCAGGGGTATTATCAGCAGGTGCCATTGTTGCAGGAGTTTTTTTCTGGTGTTATCTTTTCATAATCAGCACTTTCTATGCCACTGTCCACTTGGCCCAGTAACCCTTTATAGCCCTTTCATATCCTGACATCCCTTTTTCCTACATTGTGTACACATTGACAGTGCTCTGAGCCTTCCTTAGAGCTTAATGCTCTAGTGAAGCACTTTTGTAAGGAAAGAGTTCCATCCCTTCTATAGGAAAAACAAAATCAGCTTTCTTTCTCAGCAGCATTTTTAGTACTGGCTGCTATATGTTTTGGGCTTTTTGTCTGTAGTCTTACCACAGCATTCCACATAAAACAATATTGCTTACTGTTTCTCTTCTTTGATATTTTTGATCCAGTAATTATGGACTCAAAAACACAATCCGTAATAAGGCAAAGTGCTGCTAATTGGAGTAAATGTGACACTCTTGAGATTGGTTAGAACTCTATCCTCTAACAATGAAAATAAACTGCCCTTGCCCCTCGGAGGTAACTGCTGCAGACTGTTCATGTGCTTGCCGCTCGAAAGTGCATCCTTACCACGTGTGCTCCCCCATCTACACTTTGGTGACCTGAGTAGTACTCCACTGCAAAGGACGTGCACCAGACTACCTCTGCTCCATCTACCTACTCCCTACAGAGAGTATATTTAAGTTTATGTTCCTTAAGTTTTACCTTGAATTTTTGTTTTTCAAATATCATTGTTTTTCCCACGGCGTGCATGCCAGCAGTTCTAAAGCAGTCTCCTACTCCTGGCTCCTCTACCCCCATAACCTGTTTCTCCCTAGTCAACCTGAACTCTCCTCAATATAAGTATTCATGGATATGCCACTAGATGGCAGCACACCCCCCACTGTTATTTTCCAGCACTTTATTTCCATAAATTGTCCCTTTGTGCTCAGTCTGTTGTATTTTCTCTGTGACTTTCCCATCAGTAGTTCCCCTGATTTGTCATTACTTTAGTCTTGTAACACTCAGCCCCTACTCATCTCTTGGCATTTCACTCACCTTGTGCTTACTTGCAGCTCTGCTTCTTTACTGATAGTTTGTTGGCTTGAATTTCTCCCTCCGCCATTCCTCCTTGTCAGCTCTGCCTGCTCTGATCACCCTACGGGCTCACTCCTTTTCTCTACCATGCCCCATTTCCCATCCGCCCCACACTACTTCTACGTTTGTAGCCATAAAGCCACTCCCTCATCAGACAAAATCTGTCATATCGAACCACACCTATCTCCTACTTAACTAATCCCCTCCCACATCCATATTATCCCCTGTGCCAATCTCACCACCAATTGTTTTATTCAAACTAAAAGGGTGGCCGCCAGCCAAGAACCTATGAATTGGAACATCTAATCTGTCTAAAAGAACCCACCTAATTACCTTTATCCACCCCTTGCATCACAGCTTACCTCCACACTGCACCTCAATAACTATGTATTCTGTATCTGCAAAGCCAGTACTCACAGTACTTATCTTCCCAATCTCCCTGCTATACTACCTTACCTGCTTACCTAACATCTCCCAGTACTCTTCCTTCCACATAACCTTTACTCATCACAAAAGAGAATCGCCATAGTCTGGCTCCATTTCCCCATATCTCTTCCATACTTATGATTATCTCCACTTTAACAGTAAGCTTCTTGTCACACATAATATAGTCCCCATCCCTCATAATCCATATCAATTTCTCTCCTATGCTTTTAATTTCAGCTCTAGGAGCGCAACAAAACAGTTATCCCTTCTTCTTGAATTAATCTCTATCCTACTGTCTGGAGACATCCATCCAAACCCTGGCCCCCCTGCCAACCACAATACTAATACAACCACATCCCCTTCACCCACTCACCACAAATCCCACCTTCTTACCACCATCAATGCCCAAAGCCTTTGTAATAAATTACCCAACTTCCACGCCTGGCTCACCCATAACTAGCCTGACATATCAGTCTCCGAAACATGATAGATTCAGATCTATTAAGATTCAACCCTATACCCTGATCCAGGGTGACTTTAACTACCCAAACATCGACTAGAAGTACTACTCATGCCAGAAGACAAATGCCCAGAGATTCCTCGATTTTGTCAATGCAAATGCTTTGGAACAGCTAGTCGATACCCCCACAAGAGGTGATAATATATTGGACTTGGTATTAACCAGCATGAGTAACCACTGCAGCATCCCTGCAGTATCATCCTCCCTTGTAAGATCCGTCCCATTCAAAGTCACCATCCCCCACCAGCTAGAGTCAAACAAAAAAAACTTCTCCAAAGCTGATTACAGCCTCCTGTGGGATGGTATAAACAGCTTCACAGTCCCCTCCCCCTCTCTAGGAACTGGCACCAGTATTCTATACTATACCAAATTACTATATGAACATAGATGCATGGAATCAGGAATACCTGACAGGACTAAATCATCCTCCGCAAGGACGATTAAACCTGTCTGGTGGACATCTGCAATAAATAAACTCTATAACAAAAGAAAAATTGCTGTCCAGGACCAAGAAGGAGCAGGTGCCCAATTGGAAGCAATCTCTCCTTAGCCTAAATAAGCAAATAAAAGCACTAGTGAAATCCTCCAAAGCAAACTTTGAGTCCAAATTGGCCACAACTACTAAAGACAATCATAAGGCCTTCTTCATATATGTAGTCCAGTCGCCATCTAGGATAAATAAAAACTCCAGCAAGCACACTACCCTGGATTGGATACTAGTCAGTAAGAGCCCCCAGTCATATATAACAGGCTGCTTATCTGATAGCCTCAGTGATCACTCCCCAACATTCCTACTCAAAAAATACCTATACCAAGCTAAACCTGTCATCTACCATCAAATATGTAAAAAACTAAACTTTAACCCACTCACATTCATCTCATCCCTGAAAGAATGTAACTGGCATCCTCTAAAGTACTTCAGTCTTGATGACGCAGTTGAATTTTTTAATTCTACCTTCCTGAGCATCCTTAATTACCATGCCCCCATAAGACTTTCCAGAATCAAAGCACAACTCTCCCCATGGCTACAGAAAATCACTAAGTCAGAAATGAATAACAGGGATAAATCCTGGGAGCACTGGTGCAAAACCAAACCCCCCTCAACTAGACAGAAATTCCTAGAACTACGCAATAGAGTAAAAAAGCTAATAAAACAGGACAAATTCCAATACTACCAGTCTGCCCTAGACTGCTCCCAACTCAGCCCCAAACAATTCTGGCTCTCCATAAACTCCATCCTCCACCCGGGTAAAGTCAGTACCACTCCTCCTAACATCGCTCACTCCTCAGAAAATATTGCTACCTCATTCAACACACACTTCACACAAACTATACTATCACTAGCTAAACAACACAACCCCCCTCCCCTCCAACCCACACCTTCAACTAGTAATCTCCCCGCTGCCTTCTCTTTTTCTCCTGTACCTACCTCCAACATAAAAAAACTCTTAACTAAACTTAAGCCCACTAAATTAGCAGCAGACAACCTCCCAAGTGAATACATACAAATCGCAGCTGATGCTCTGGCCTACCCAGTATCCATCTTGATTAACCGATCTCTGTCAGAAAGTTACGTTCCCATACTGTGGAAAGTATCACATATAATTCCCCTCCACAAAGGCGGACCCTCCACAGAACTAACCAATTACCGCCCCATAGCTATCCTCTCTCCACTCTCCAAAATACTAGAGATGCATACACTCTCAGGTCTCAGACTACCTCCTTACTAACAACCTCCTTTCCAATACTCAGCATGGTTTCTGACCAAACCATAGCACCACCACTGCCTTACTCTCCTTTATTAACACTATCCTTCAGCATAAAAACAATGGCTATCTCTCCTCTGCTACTTTCCTAGACCTGTCTAAAGCATTTGACATGGTCCCACACAAACAACTTATCTCTGTCCTCAATAACCTATCCTTCTCACAATCAGTCACCAACTGGTTTCAGAGTTACCTGTCTGACCGCCAACAATCCGTTGTATGGCAGAATGACATATCTCCCCAACTACCTGTCTCCGTAGGGGTTCCCCAATGATCCATCCTTGGACCCCTACTCTACTCTGTTTTCACCAATAATCTAGCCTCTGCCACCAAACATGGCACACTCATACAATACGCAGATGACTCAACCATCATCTGCTCAGCCCACTCCCTACCAAAACTGCAAAAAGTCACACAGGAAGCCTTTTCCTCTGTTGAAACTTGGTTATCTGATGCCCAATTAATACTCAACCCAAACAAAAATAAACTACTCATCTTCCAACCCACCAAACATACTCAAAACAACTCTCACTTTAACATCGCAGCAAAAGACAACACCACTATATACCCAACTGAACACACCAAATTGCTAGGAGTGGAAATAGACAGTAAGCTACAATTTGACATTCACATTTCCATGACCATAAAAAAAGTTTACAAAAAGTTGGGAGCGTTATACAGAAATAAGCAACTTCTCACCAAAGCAGCAAAGATTTCAATAGCAAATTCCCACCTTATCTCCACTCTACTTTATGCCTCTCCAATATATACCAACCTAAGGCAATGCAATCTAAACAAGCCAGAGACCTGCTACAACAAAATCACCAGATTCGCCACAGGGGTATCCTACTGTAGTCACCACTGTCTCTCACTTGCTGAACTGGGCTGGCTTGAACTCCCTCACCTCCTTCAATGGTATCAACTCTCACACGCCCATAAACTAGTAAACCATCCACTAAATGTCCCATCCCTCCAGAAACTACTCCAACCCTATCGCACCACCAGACCACTAAGATCCAGCAACAAAAATCACTTGCAGATCACTAAAGCCAATAACTCTGCTGGTGAAGCACTATTCTCTTGTGCCATAGCCAAATTATGGAACTCCCTCCAACCCACAATTACCTCCATACCATCATGCACCCACTTCAAAACTTTACTAAAAGCACACCTAAAAACATGCTGGCTATGCCCTTGCAACTCCCACTCTAATATCACCCACCCCATCCAACCACTACCTTTCTTTCCACTCCACTAACTACCTTGATTATAGCAAGCTCAGATGCTCATAAGCATACTACTTATTATACAGCAGGAACTTCTTATTGTAACATTTGTTAATGTCTGTTATGTACTTCACAGATAGATTCTAGTTGTCTACTGATGTACTATGTTCTTCATCTGTAAATATGTTGTAAGTAGTTGCTATGAAAATTGTTAATCGCTATGTAATCCAATGTAACTACTGTCTGTTTGTTTTAACTGTGGAGCTTTTCTCCCCGGGCCTCCGCTGAAAATGGACCTACGTCCAGTCGGACACTGCTGATCAACAAATATAAATAAAATAAATAAATAAATAAAATGTACGCAACCTCAAAGGTAGCACCCAGATCTGTTCAGAACTGATGGTCAAAGACACCATATATACAAATGCAGTAGATATAGCAAACATGCTGGCTGACAGATTCAGTGAAAATTTCACCCCTCTGTCCCTCCATCAGTAAATCAGGACATTTCCAGTACCTGCCCCCTTCCCCTTATATCTAGAGATCAGGTCATTACTGCTCTCTAAAAGCAAAAAATATAGCCTCCATGGGACCTGATAACATCCCATGCTGCATCCTACATGGACTCAGACAGGATCTTGCAGCACTGTTAGGCACCCTATTCAACCAAAGCCTGAGTAGTGGCTTTCTCCCAGCTGAGTCAGGCATTATCCATTTACACAAAGGTGGAGTGTCCACCGATCCGGAAAATTATAGACCCATCAGCCTAATTTGCTTGATCTGCAAGGCCATGGAATGAATTATCATGGACCTGATTAACAAGGACATTGGCAACCTCCAAACACTCGATCCCATACAGTTTGGCTTTATCAGGTGGAGGTCATGTCTGTTAAATTTGGTCGACATTTTTGAGACAGTCGTTAAAGCCGTGGATTAGGGGAAGATAGTGCACATCGCCTACCTTGACCTGGCCTATTCCACTCGGGTGTAATAGATAAACTCTCTCAACTAAGCATCAATCCATATGTTATCAGATGGGTAGCTAACTGGCTCACTGATAGAACCCACCTGGTCAAAATAGGGAAAGTCACCTCAAGCAGTAGACCTGTATCAAGTAGCATACCCCAGGGTTCGGTATTGGTGCCTCTGTTATTTGGGATATAATTTTCTGAGGTGCAGGCCAAAACCAGTGGGTTATGGCTGACCAAGTTTGCAGACAACTGCAAGCTGGGTGCTGTCATAAATTCCCCTAGTGACGTGGACATCCTCCAAGAGGGTTTCACCCAAACAAATGACTGGTGCCAGAAACATGGCCTCAAGCTGAATACAAAAATATGCTTCATCATCCCCTTTGGGGAAAGTGATGTCCCCACAAATTATCACATTAATAACAATGTCCTAAGCACACAGTCAATCATGAGGGATTTGGGCATCCAGATTGATAGCAACCTGACTTTTGACCACCATGTTGCTTCCATTGTACAGAAAGCTTTCTACATGGCCCACCTCATAAGTAAGGGTATCTTATCCAGGGAAAAGGAGGTCATACCCTCCCTGTATTCTTCCCTTATAAGGCCCATTATTGAGTACAATGCCCCATTCAACATGTACCTCGCAAAACACATGTAGCAGCTGGAGAGACCACAGAGGTTCCTCACCAGGAAAATCCAGTGTCTCAAAAATCTTCCATACACAGATGGGCTAAAATCCCTATCCCTCTACTCTGTTTCATACAGACTCCTCAGAGGTGACCTCTGTCTGGCATACAAGGCAATCTTGGACCCCGCCTAGATGGGACTGCTGCATATCCGCAAGTCAAGCTCCACTCGAGTAACCCGCACACGTGACCTCAACCTGGTCTGTGACATCAATAAAACTTGTTGGCGGGACAATTTGTGTCCCAGAAGCTCCCCATCTGTGGAATAGACTCCCTCTCCACGTCAAGCAGAGTACCTCTTTACCCCTTTTTAAATGCAACCTGGATAACTGGATGGGAAATGCAAAATACATCCCTGGGATTTCACCCGTGTCCCTGCTGAACAGGGGCATCAGGTGCTGATTTGTCTTTTCATGGGGTAAACTCTTGGCTAGGCTTGTAAGTGCCCCAGGACCAATAGCCTAGTAACTTCCTATAATCCTAGCACATGACAGAATACAAAAGAAAGGAGGTGGAGTAGCCCTACTTTTTTTCTTCCTCTCTAACATTGACACCCAATACCAACCCGAGTCCACAAAAAGCTAGGAGCGTTAATTCTCTGCAGCCAAATTAACCCTGGCCTGCTTAAAAATCAACAACCACAAAAACATAGTTACAGCTGCCCTATATATTCCACCCAGTAACAACATCCCTGTACTTGAAGATATCCTTTTTTGGTTCTCATCTAATATAAGTAATGAATCAATCATACTTGGGGATGTTAACATCAACTGGACTTCCATTCACTCAGGTAGCACCTCCCAGAACATAAGCCTTTACAATTTCTCCCAATTAATAAACTCTTCTACTAGGCCTAACAAGGATAGCTCTTCTGGCAGCATCCTTGACTAGATTTTAGTTTCCCATCCCAACAACATCTGTAATAGTGGCACCCTACCCAGTTCTCTTAGTGATCACCTTCCTGCCTTCATACATCACTCACCTTCCACTCTTCACATGCAACACAATTATATCTTAACCAGTAACCTCACTAACTTCAAACCTGAATCCTTCTCTGACTGCTTAAAACAAATGGACTGGAACCCTCTAAAAACTCTTCCATTAGATCACGCTGTGACTTACTTTAATACTTCATTCATTAACACTTAATAATTTGGCACCACCTAAAACTAAAAGAGTAAAACCCAAAAATGCCCCTTGGCTTTCTAAAGAAACAACAACCCTCATGTATACCCACAATAAATCATGGCAACTCTACCTAAAATACAAAATTCCTACCTCCCTTGCAGAATTCAAACAACTCCATAATACAGTTAAAAAACTAATTGCCTCTGATCGCAAATCCTACTACTCTAAGCTTCAAAACAATCACAAATCCAACCCCCCAAAATTTTGTAGCAGTTTCTCAGCCCTCCTTAGTCCCAGGAGAAAAGTCAACCCTTGCCAGGACCCTAGCTCCCCTGATCATATCATAGCCTCTACATTTAACTCCTTCTTCATAGACTATAACCAAGCTTAGCACATCCTTCCATAACAACTCATTGCCTCTATCCACTTCTCTAACTCATAATTCATCTCCTTCTGCCTCCAGTACAAACCACCCTCCTCCCTTTACCCTCAAACACATTCATAGGTTCATAGGTAGATAGGTACTAGGCTATCTGCCTGAAGGCACCCATAAGCCTAGCCAGAATGTGTTGGCTTTCGCCACCCACTTAGATTAGTTCCCTGTGCCTCTGTCCAGCAGAGCCATTGAATTGATCCCTGGGGTAAACTTTCTGTTTCCCATCCACTCGTCAAGGTTTCTCTTGAAGAGGGTTAGTGAGGAGCTCTGCCTAAGGTAGATTGGAATCTTGTTCCAGAGCATGGGAAGTCTCTGGGACAGGAATCTGTCCCTCCAGCATGCCCTATTTATTGTTGTGGTTTAGATCCCTGGAGCATGTGGCTTGAGGGGATATGGTTTCTTTAGGTGGAGCATGTCCATCAATTCTGGGTTGGACATGGCCTTGTATGTCAGACAGAGATCACCTCTAATTAGGCAGTATGCAACTAAGTACAGCTGGAGTTTCTTCGGTTGAGCTGCATAGGGCATCTACTTGAGGCCAGTGATCCTCTTGGTGAGGCACTTCTGTGGTCTTTCCAGTTGTTGCAGGTGTCTTGTAAGGTACATCCCAAATGGGGCATTGTACTCTATGATGGGTCTAATGAGTGATGCATAGAGGGGCCCAATGACCTCTTTCGATCTGGATGCAAACCCTTTTGTGATTAGGTAGGCCACATAGAAGGATTTTCTAACCACTTTGGCAGTGTGATTATCAAAGGAAAGGTTACTATCTACTTGGGTCCCCAGATCCCTTATTACGTCTTCCGTATTTAGAGGGCTACCACCTATGTGGTAGTTTGTGGGTACTTTGTTTTTTCCAAAGGGGATGACTATGCACTTTTTGGCATTTAGCTTGAGGTCATGGTTTTGACACCAGGTATCTGTCTCAGTGACACCCTTTTGGAGGATGTCTTTGTCAGCCGGTGAGTCAATTATAGCCCCTAGTTTGCAGTCGTCTGCGAACTTGGTCAGCCATAGTCCTCCTGTGCTTGCCTGTACCTCTGAGAAATATATGCCAAACAGGAGGGGTCCTAGGACTGAGCCCTGGAGAACGCCACTTGTAACCGGTTTAGAGTCAGACCTAGCTCCCACAACTCTTACCATGTGGGTTTTGTCCATGAGCCAGTTGGCAACTCATCTCGTGATCTAGGGGTTTATTTTCAGGCTGGTGAGCTTGTCTATAATACCTGAGTGGGGAATGGTGTTGAAGGCCTTTGCAAGCTCTAGGTAGGCTGTGTGGACCACCTGTCCCTCTTCTATAGCCTTGGTAACTGTCTCAAATAAATCCACCAGGTTTAGGAGGCATGATCTGCCCTTAACAAAGCTGAACTGGGTAGGGTCCAGGAGGTTTCCAATGTCTCTGTTAATGAGATCCATGATGATGTGCTCCATAGCTTTGCAGGCCAAGCTAGTCAGGCTTATAGGGCGATAGTTCCCGGGGTCCATTGTGGCTCCACCTTTGTGGAGTGGAATAACCGTTGCTGTGCGCCACTCTGTGGGCACGTAGCCTGTGGAGAGGCTGAGTTTAGACAGTGTGTTTAGGTGAGGGGTTAGTTCATCTTTGAGCTTGTGTAGGGCGCAGCCTGGAACACCGTCCTGTCCCATTGATGCTGTGTTTTTGGCTTTGGAGAGGGCTGTTTTAACCTGAGTGTCTGTGATTTCAGGGGCACTACATTCTTCTGGTATAGTTATGGGCCCTTTTGGGGGTGAGAGGGGGGTGAAGTTTGCACTGAACCTGTCTGCCAGGATGTTGGCTATATTAGTGTATTGTAGTGTTCAGTATATTTTGTGCCATTCTGCACTAACTCCAAGCAGATCTGAGAATTGCCACTTAGATTCTTGACATAGCTAAAGAATGCCCTGTGGTTATCTTTGGAGTCCATGGCAATTTTTTTTCGAAGCTAGCCTTGAATGATTTTATGAGGGAACGTAGTTTCTTGCTGATACTGATCAGAGATGTCTTACCTTCTTGGAATTTTACTCTTTTCTGTACTAGTTTCCTTCTATTCTATAGCTTGTTTATGGCAGGGTCCACCAGACTGGTTTCATTTTCTTGGAGGAGTGAGTCTTGGTTTTGTTTGGGATAGCATGATCCATGCATTCTTGTAGGTGCCCTTAGAGTGCATTAGTAAAGGATTTTGCAGCTTGGACAGCATTATCCTTTAGCATGGGGGCTTTGAAACTTCCCACCTTGGTCTTAAGTAGCGTGAAGTTTGCTTTTGAAAAGTTTTTCACGGTGGTTTCTTTGACCAGGGGTGGTGGCGGAATGTGGATATCTAGAGTGATTAGTTTATGGTCAGATCAAACCAGCAAGGGGTTGACCTCCGGTGTGGAACACCAGTCGCCCATGTTGGTGATGATCAGGTCCAATATGTTGTCACCTCTGGTGGGGGTGTTGACCAGTTGATCCAGGGCGTTTGAATTTATAACTTCTAGGAAATGTTTGGCAAGGGAGCTTGTACTTGAGTAGTTCTCCCAGTTAATGTTTGCATAATTGAAATCACCCAATATCAGGGTGTTTGGTAGGACCTTTATGTTTCCCAGTGTTTACAGGAATGCGGAGTGGGGTCCTGGGACATGGTGGGTGATCTGTAGCAAGCTATAATTTGAGTAGCAGTTTTGCCCATTGTTAGTTGCACATGGATGATCTCTGAAGCATCGTGCTGTGCCACTAACCTGGAGGTGTGGGTATCCTTGATGAATATGGATACTCCCCCACCTTTTGTATTTCGGTCCAGGTTTTGTGGCTGAAATGTATGGTATGAGTTTTAGCCTGGTAGTGCTGGGGTGCTCTCTGGAGCCTTAAACCAGGTTTCTGTTACTGCACGTATATCAATTTTCTCCATACTGAGGAGTGCCTCTGGCATTGAATAGCATTACCCTCAGTTTTTTGTTACTTGTGCTATTTACGGTGGTGGGTTTGTCTTTTGAGCCTTGCCTAAAAAAGGCACTATGGGGGTGGCAAGAGCCTTGGCCAGTATTCTAAAGCCTAAGGGTGACAGGTGCAAGCCATCTATAGTGAAGCAGCGTGACTTGTCGAGCATGTCATCCCAGGCTGACAGACACTGGATCCCCTTTGAATGACACCAGAAGCTTAGCCAATTGTTGAAATTGATAATTTTTTCTCTATACCATGGTATCATTCTTGGTATCATGGATCATTCATGCTACTCAGGGTCAGGGTCATACCAGCCTGGGCTATGTGATTAGAAAGCTCCTCCATGTCTCTTTTCATGTAGTCCAGGGAGGTACGGCTCAGGTCATTCACACCAACATGGACAATGACAGAGTCATATTTGTACTTGTTCTGGAGTGACCTGAGTGCTTGTGTTATGTGGCGGATCCTGGCACCTGACAGGCAGCTAACAGTAACCTTCTCCTTGTTCAGCCTAGTGAGTGGGACGTCAGTGTGTCTGATTACAGAGTCACCTATTACTAGTGTGTTGGATATGTTATTTTGCCTTAAGGGCTGTGATTGTGTGGCACACTGGTTTTGTGAAGTTTGTGTTTCATGGTTTGTGTTGGGGGGTGGAGGTTGCTTGGATGTCTGCTTTGGAGGTCTCTGTTGCTTCTGCAGATTTTTATTTAGAGCCTCCAAGTATGTTTTTCTGTATTTATGTGTTTTTTTTGCCAGTGATGGTTTCATAGGTCTATGTGAGACTGGTGGTGTAATGCAAGTAATTCCCTTCTCCTCTTGACTGCCTGGTCCAGTCTTGAGTTGAGAGAGCTTAGCCTCCAGTTTGACTGTATAATTGCATCTCTTGCATGTATTAGTGTTTGGTGGAAGGAGGAGAGGGTTGTCTCTGTACATGAGGCAATTGTAACATTGCCTCAAAATGCCCAGATTCACCAGTTGGACCAGAGAGTACAACTGAAACTGCCCTTTGGACATGCCTGGATAAGTACAGTGAACTGTTTTACTGATTGGCTGGTAAGGTCGAATAGAGAGCCTTGTCCTGCTCTACAGTATGGGGGTTGGGGGGGGGTCTAGTGCTAAGGTTAATTAGTGCTATGAGTTTTGAACAAGTGCCGGTATGAGAAGTGAATGGTTTGAGTGCTTAAGTTGTAAGTTTGTCTAGTTCCAAGGGAAAAATTGAAGAGTAGACTTTGTGGAGCAGGGAATCGTTATACCCTAGCTAACCGGCGCTGCCCTGTGCGCAAAACCACTCTAATGCGGGTTTTATAGCAGGGAAATGAAATAGATAGAAATTAGCCTAAAATGGCCAATAAACTACTAATTTCTGGGCAGAAACCACTCCTCCAGGGACAGATAGGCTGCTCAAAGCTCCCTCTCTCACAGTGAACAGAGAAACTTCCTTCTATCCAAGTAAGGTATGGGCAAACACAGAAACTTGTAACACAGCCCTGAATTCAGCACTAACCTGAAAACTGGACTATACTAGCTTAGAAAGGCGGGAACACAAGTATATATATATATATATATATATATATATATATATATATATATATATATTTTTTTTTGATTTTTTTTGTTTTTATTTCAGAAAATCAAGCAGATTCAGTCAAAAAAAAACACTTTAAATGCACAGAAATGGCTATCACACTTGAGTGTGTAGCCTACAACAGTTAAACGGGTAATTTAAAAACAAAAACAACTTTGTTAAAGTGCAGGCATTAAAACAAGTACAATATGCAGCTGAAACAAGCTTTTTAAATCACAGAAACTCTAGAAAATCGGCGTTTTAGGCGGAATTAGCTAAAGGCAGCAAGAAAATGCAGAAAAATGATACTTAATCACTGCAAAGTCTCTCTTTTGTCTCTCTGCTGCTGTAGAACTCTGCAGGGCATGAGGCAGAAGCTTGCTGAGCTGTATATTCCAAAAACTAAAACCATGTTCCAATGCCCCTGATAACCTACAATCTAACTTCCTCAGGCTAGCTACTGACGGTGTAGCTCTCCCTATCTGTATTCTAATCAATCGTTCTATACAAGAATACTATGTACCCTTCCTCTGGAAAAAAGCCATCATCATTCCCCTATACAAAGCGGGCAACAATACAGAAATCTCTAACTTTCGCCCCATAGCAATTCTTTCCCCTATCTCCAAAATTGTTGAAAAATGTATTCACGTGCAGCTATTACCTTACGTCTTAGACAACCATCTGCTAACTTCAACACAGCACAGTTTCAGACCTGGACATAGTACCACCACAGTCCTTCTATCCTTCCTCAATAGCATCAACCAAGCTTGCAACTCAGGAAATACTGTAGCCACCCTTCTCCTCGACCTTTCTATGGCATTCAACACTATTTCCCATAGCCTTTTGTCTAAACTCTCTCAACTCAAGCACTCCTCCTCTTACATCAACTGGTTCTCCAGTTACCTCTCAAATAGGCAGAAAGCCATCAAGTGGAATAACTGCATGTCTTTTTACCTTGACACTCTGACAGGCATTCCCCAAGACTCTATCCTGGGACTTTACTATTTAACATTTTCATTAACGACTTTCATCACTGTGTCCCAAACACTAAACTAGTCCAATATGCAGATAGTTCTACTGTCATCTGCTCAGCTGATTTTCTCTCCCCAGACTCATGCATGGAACTTAGGTCACCTTTAACAGCACAGAGACATGGATGCTTAATAATCACCTTTCTCTGAATGCATCTAAAACCAAAATTATGATCTTTACCCCTTCTAAAAATACCAAATTAGACAAACGCGCTTTCTCCATACTAAGCCAGAACATGACCCCTATTGAAGTAGTTCCCCATACTAAGCTCCTGGGTGTTGACATCGGTGAAAAACTAAAGTTTGACATTCATCTCCAAAACAGCATCAAGAAAACCCACCAGAAGCTTGGAATGCTTCATCATTATAATCACTTCCTAACCCCTTCGTCTAGGCTTGCCCTCTCTAACACCTACCTCCTTCCCTCCGAAACCTATCCTTACCAATCTACAAGCTACACCTAAGGCTAAATGGCAACGTCTTACAATAAAATCACTAAGTTTGCCACCAGTTCCAAATCCTCCTCCCACCATTCTGCCGCTTTACCGTCCCTGAATCGGCTGGAACTCCCCAACTATCTCCTGTACATTCAGCCCTGTACTGCTTACAAGCTTATGTATAAGCCAGCACAATTCCCCCCTTTCATCCATCCTTACTTTACATCTCTCTGATTGATCTCCTAGATGCAACAATCAGAATCTCCTCGAAATTTACAAACCCTTATGTACTCCTGGGCAACTTCTACTGTCATTTTCTGTAGCTCGTAAATAGAATTCACTTCCACCCCATATCTGAACCACCCAGAACCTCTCCTCTTCAAGACTTTGCTCCACTCCCATCTCTCCCCTACTTGGGAATGCTCCTGCTCCCATCCATCCTCACCTCCTCCATTTCCTCCCTTTTCCCCTAACCCATAACTGTTAATACAAGACCTCTTTCCTCCTTCACTTCCCTTTGAGTATCCTTTACTCCCTTCTGTCACTTATACATCATAAGTATTTCCAATCCACCCAAAATTGAATTCTCACCATCTCAGGTTGTAAAGAACCCATTATCATTGTGAATTATAAAGATACTGTGAGACTGCTTACAATACATAAACTTCATTTTTGTAAATATTAGACTAGAGCGATAGTTCAGAGATTTGTAATATATTGTACTAACTTCTGATGATCCTGCTTATACAATTACTTTGTATAAATTCTATATTACCTCACATTGATTTTTATTGACTTTGCATTGATTTTTGTTTTGTTTGATATTGATTTTATTGATTTTTTTTGTTGTGTTTGATATGTCTATGTATGGAGCTTTTCTCCCTGGGCCTCCATTGAAAAAGGGCTCATTTCATCCCAATGGACTCTCCCGGTTAACAAACTGCAAATAAATAAATATGTATGCTTATCAATTCTATCTCTCACAAACAAAAGCTATATATTTTTTTATTTCTCATTTCATTGTCTAATTTTTTTTTTATTAGGATGTTGTTCCAGCTATTTATTGGCAGGCTGTCCGAAGTTCTACAACTAGGGCATGATTGCTAAAGAAATAAAATGAGTCTTGAAACTTACTGGGGAAATCCTGAACCTCCAGTGTGGAGTTTAACCAATGCTGCTTATATGTACTAACTCTGAGACTGTATTGTCTGAAGGTAAGGGGCTTTCTCCGAGATACTGCAGCTTCAGATTTTGTACATATTCGTGGTATCTGCACTTTCTGACTTGTTAAACTAATGACTGATGTTACAATCAAAAGAGTTTCAGCAAGAATACTTTTATACTGCTTTGTGATAAAATAACTAGATAAAGCTACAACCAATTTATTTTCTCATTTATCACTTTATTATCCCCAGCAGGACATAATGTGAATGTAATATCTGTTACTATTTCATATTCATGGTTAAAGATTAACGGACAATTATTGGGTCTTGTTGACCTTCTCTAATCCAGACTAAACAGTTTTACTGTCTGTGATTTCAGGCTGTATAAACTTTTTTTTCACATTAACAGAGCATATAATTTTCCCTGTATAATTTGCATTTTTTTATGTTTACTTATAGCAGTCCATAGAAATAGTGTACATTTTACTGAAGATGGAATGATATATGTATAAATAGCCATTATTATATCAGAAGTTCTTGATGTGGCAGATTATGACATCGTACCTATCTTTTCTTTTACAGGATTATAAACTGTATTTTATATGCGCAGTAAGTTGTATTGTGACTAATTACCCACATCATAAACTGTGACTTTTTGTAGATGGTATTATTTTAAATGTTCTTAAATTAGTTTAATGTAAACTTAAAAAGATAAGATAAAATTCCTTTATTGCCATTGCACAAGTACAATGGAATTTGTAACAATCCTCCTAAGGTGCATTCACATATAATGAACATGAATAAATAAGAGAATACAGTACAATACAATACCAAACAATACAGTATAATGCAAAGTGATGCAGTAAGCAGCTAAGGTGTTGCACTTGGGTATATTGCAAATGAAAGGAATAAAGTAAGGTGCACAGGAATGTAAACATATACCTTATAGTGCAAATGACTATTATCTGTTCTCAGTGCGAGTATTTAGCATTGTTCAAATCACATATGGCTCTGGGATAGAAAGTATTCTTAAGTCTGTTTGTCCAAGAAGGCAGCAGCTCAGACAGGTGATGTCTAGGGCGGGAAGGGTCTTTCAAGATGTGGATTGCCCTGTTAAGACAGAGAGAGCTGAAAACATCCCCCAGAGAAGGCATTGAGCAGCCAGTGATTTTCTGGGTAGAGTTAAGGATCCCTTGAAGGGTCTTCCTGTCTGACGCCGAGCTGTTGGCATACCATGTTGAAATGCAGTATGTCAGCACACTTTCAACAAAACAGTGTTAAAAAGACTCCAGTAGCTTCTCCTGCAGGTTGTTTTTCCTGAGGATCCTCAGGAAATGGAGTCTCTGCTGTGCCTTTTAGACTGTCACTCCTTCAGCGTCAGCAGCCTTTCTTGAATTAACCACTTTGAACACCCATCTTACATCATGCTCTTGTACTGCCAAGGTGTGGTTTTAGGAGGTTAGTATAGAAGACATGTGACTGCTGTCGCCTATTTTCTGGGGCCTAGACATGACTGCATGTGCTGTTTTCACCTCAAAATGGGCAAAGAAATAATTAAGTTCCTCTGCCATCGAAGCATCTCCATCACTAGCCATAGGGTTACTGGTTTTGTGGTTGGTGATATGTTGAATTCCTTGCCATAGTCGTTGTAGGTCCTTGTAGGTGAAGTGGTCTTCTGTTTATAGTTTGCTTTAGCCTCTGTGATGGCTCTCTTTAGGATGCCTCTACACATGCTGTAAAGGACAATGTTGCCAGACCTGAAGGCTGGATTGCAGTGCTTAAGAGGAGATCTGACCTCCTTCGTCATCCAGGGCTTCTGATTAGGGTTCACAGGAATGTGCTTGCTGACTGTGACATTGTCAACACAGGGTTTTATATAGCAGAATGCCATTGATGTATACTTTTCCAGATCCTGATCCTCGAAAATGTCTTGGTTAGTTCTTTCAAAGCAATCATGTAGCCGTGAGAGTGCACCTTCCAGCTATATTTTAACAATCTTTGTAGTAATCTGGTCTTTCTTCTAACAGGAGTGTATGAACAAGTGGTCTGACTGGCCTAGATGAGGAAACTGTTTTGCCCTATAGCCATCCTTGGTATTTGTGTAGGCCTTGTCCAGTGTATTTTCGTCCCTGGTTGCACATTTGATGTGCTGATGAAATTTGGGTGAACTGACTTTAAGTCCATCTGATTGAAATCACCAGCTGTGATGTAAACAGCTTTAGGATGGATGTTTTCTTGCAAGTTAATGATGTCAAACAGGTGACCTAGAGCTGTGCAAGCATTAGGATCTGGTGGCATGTAAACAGCTGTAGCTATAACAGCAGTGAACTCCTGAGGTAAATAGAAGGCTCTGTATTTGAATGTCATATGTTCCAAATCAGGAGAGCAATAACTGCATGCAATCTTTGCATTGGTAAACCACCTGTTATTCACATAGATGCAAAGCCCCCTATCTCTGCTCTTACCTGAGTCTTTATTCATGTCCCACCAAAAAGCTATGCAGCTTGCCAGCTCAATGTCTGTATCTGGTATACATAAATGTAGCCATGTCTCGTAAATAGTAAAATGCAACAGTCTCTTACAAGTTTTTTCTCAGAAATCTGTAGCTGAAGTTCATCCATTTTGTTTGCGATAGATCTGGCATTAGCAAGAAATATGCTGGGAAGAGGTGGTTTGTGAGGATGTTTGCTTAGCCTAGCATGTAAGCTGGACCTGCAGTCACCGTTATGCTTCCTATGTCTTCTCCGCCTTCATCTCTTGCCTAGGCTAGCAACAGTCATGGAAAGCCTGGTGTTCTTGCTATTTCCTCTAGTATTTCATGAGTGTAAGAATACATTTGTAACAGTCTGATTGCACTGAAATTCAATCTGCAAGAGATCTTGCTGACTGTATGTAAAATCAGTCTGACTGAACTTAATAGTAAAGGACACATATGAACACAAAATACCCAAAAATAACCACTGAGAAGGAGTGAAAAGAGCCGCTGTGACTGTGCGTATTGCCATCTTGAAAAAATCTATGAAATGTTAAGCTCAAGCCTTATTACATCATAGTAGAAAACTTCATCTTCTTGGCAGATATACAAAGTTGAACATATCAGCAGCATGTATTTTTCCAGTAGCCCCACCATCATTCTTTGAAGAGTGTAAGCAAAATAAAGTTGATATAAGTCCCAGAGTAAATCTGGTCTTAATTGGTGACTTAAGTAATAATTTTCTTGGATCAAACAATCTCCAGGGTTCTCTTCTTTAAATCTTAACTCTGCTTTTTACTGTTCATACTAAACTTAATCTAAAAAATGGAAAAGGATATACTATTAGACTTTGCTTCTATAATGCCAAATGCTATTAGTTATCACAACCACATCCAAACAATATATTCATTTATATACATTCTCAAAACATCCTTCTTTGCTTGTTATAGAAAGAAACACATAAGAGTCTGAATAATATTTGCCTCGTGCTGAAATTAATGCTGTTGCCTGGACCCCTTTATTCCAGAAGGAAGCTCAATTGAATTCTCTAGAGCTGTCGAGTTCTCAAACATATACCATATTGTATTATATAATAACAGGTCATTAACATTCAACAATGTGCATGCTGATTGGTCAGCCTAAAGAGTGTGCCCATCGAAAATCGTGCATATACCAATAGAAAACAGTCCAGACTTTTTTCTATTAATCTATGCCAAGGCTTTGCGGTTTTCTTGAGCTAAGAGGTCAAGAGGTAGATATGGAGGGCAGACAAAATACAAGGAAAATCAGGTACGTTATACAAAACTAAAGAATGTACCTGATTTTATTTGTATTTTCACCCACTTTCATGCCTCTAAACTGTCCAAATTTCACACTTTCTTTAAAAAAAAAAGGCAACAGAGATTTTCCTAAGCACTGATATACTATGCAAGTGTGGAAATTTAAGTCCCATACATATGCGCAGTACATCAACTAAGCCACAGGTAAGGAAACTATGCAGAAGAACACCATACAAAGACATTATTTAAATAAGAAACTTTTTCTTAAATAATGTCATTGTATAATAATAATAATAATAACCAACTCCTGGGTGTGATATACTGAAGATTTAACCACAGCTGCCTTTGTTTAATCACGGGGGCTTCACCCTCATGATTAAACTGGGTCTATATTATAACATCAAAGTCTTACAACTTCGAATGTTATAATATCAAACCCATTTGATCGAAACACCAGAAAACCGAACAGTCAGAATAGCGTTTTTTTCCCAGGGAAAAAATTTGCTGTTCCGACAAACATACACACAACACAAGCACACCAAAATAAATAATCCACACACATACACTTCACAAAACCCTATGCTAAACCATAGATACACCACTAGCTATCCACTTACCTTAACCCAACCCTAACCCTAAGGTCCCTAACTATCACACACTCACCTTACCTGCTCCCTAACCCTAAAGTCCCTATTGCACACTCACCTTACCTGCTCCCTAAACCTAAGGTCCCTATCACACACTCACCTTCGTTCGCACACTTACCCTGTCCGTGACCTTCGCTCCACAGTCTAGGAAATAGCAAAGCTGCAGAAACGGCCCACTGAATACTTTCCCTAGGAAAGTATTCAATATTCTGCAGCTTCGCTATTTCCAGCATTTGGTGCATAGGGTTCAATATTATAACATTCGAAGTTGTAAGACTTCGATGTTATAATATAGACCCGATTAAACCACACCAACCATGGGTAAATCTTCAATATACCATACCCAGTTGTTGGTTATTGGTCTAAAATATTCCTTGCTGCTAAAAAAAGAATATAAGGTGATGTGCCCCTGGATTACTACAGAAATATGTAAGGAGATTAACTTAAGGGAAAATAAGTAAAAATCTACAGGACCATTGCAGTTTGCTTTCTTTAAAAAAATCATCAATTAAAAGTTAACGAAGCAAAAGCTATCTGTTTAATTAATCCGCATGTACTGTTATAATCTTAAACAAAATTATTTTCGAAAATTATTAATGAAGCTTCTGATCTTGTTTTGAACAACTCCACTGTTTTAAGTACCTCATTAACCCAAAACAACAGACAGACTACATTAAATGTTGCCTCACAGCAAGAGGTTCTCCCGTTCAATTCTCGGCTGGAGTGCGGGGAGTGCCTTTTGTGTGGAGTCTGCATGTCCTCCTTGTGGTTGGGTGGGCATCGAAAAACATGCGTAAATGGGATTGCCTTCGTTGAAGGTTGGACGTTGAGCTGGCACCTCGTCGTTCATGAAAATCTACTGCTAATTATTAGCAGACCAGAGTTCCACTGTGGCGACCCCTAACTGGAAAAAGCCAAAAGACAAACAACAACAACTAACAGTACCCCAAAATAACATAAATTCCAAATCAATACATAATTATTTAGAAAAGCTCCCTAGAAAGACCAAATCCTTATGATATTCATCCCTCCTTTATTTGTAGTGCCACGTATGATATTTCTAAGGCTCTACCATATATCCTCAATTTATCTTTATCTCTAATATATGCAGGCAGTATTGCCTAACAGGGTAGGCATTTTACTGAAGCAAGTAGACTGCATAGGTGCTGTGTGAGGTGGTGCTGGGCCTACCCAACCATGGAAGGTTTGTTATTTCCTTGTACTATCCAAACTGGAGGGCACTATGTACCTTAGAAAATGGTGTGTGTGTGTGTGTGTGTGTGTGTGTGTGTGTGTGTGTGTGTGTGTGTGTGTGTGTGTGTGTGTGTAGATGAGATAGACAGACAGATAGGCAACGTGGTTTTCCAGCCTTAAGGGTTGTGAGCACTTTCCATAAAAAAAAAATATGTAAATAAAAAGGGAGAACTAATTGTACAGGAGTGGTTAGTCTTGATATCGGCATACAAATTATTAAAATAGAATGTTGTCAAAACGTATTTTGTAAGATGCGTCATAAATCATGTTTCATTCTTTTTAAAAGTAGGAAAACAAGTTTCAAGCCAGTATTGCTTGTTTAAACCACAGTTTAAGTTAAACAATAGATAAAAGTTCTTGCCCTTGTCAGGGGTTCATCAGATCTAAGTTATATATAGCAGTAACATGCAATATATACTTTAACCTCCTAAAAAATTTCTGGTTGACTGGTTACGCTAAATTATCCGTATTTGTTTTATTTTATCTGCCCTTATTGTTTGGGTCAGTGCTGAAAAAGAGTCAAAGAAGGACTGATTTACTTACATTGTTAAATAAATTAAATAAAAAAAAAAAAACACTTGGCTGACTTATCAGATTGTACTCTTCCCCTGAGATTCTCTGTCATTACAGTCCCATCCCAAGATAGGTCTTCTACATTCAGATTATTGGCCCTTGGTCCATTTTTGCATGAAGAGTCCCGCAGTCTTTAGACTTACTATGTAGACTAGCCCTTCCATCTCCTTATTTTATACTCTTTTTTTTTTTTTTTTTTGTATTACTTTCCCTGTAGGGTCTCTATAACTGCCAACAGTGCTGCTGTTAAGGCCTTACTGGTGTGCTGCAGAGCAGAATGGGCTCTTTGTGACTGATTCTGTCCATCTTAGGATACATCTTAACATTGTGTTGACTTGATGACTAGACTATACCCCTGTCTCTATATACCTGATGATCTAGCTGTGGGCTGACCACAAGCTCTAGATCTTGCTTCTCTTTAGTGTGACAAAAGTTCCATCCTAACCTGTAGTTCACTCCTAGGTTGTTGCGTCCTAGGTAGAATGACATATATGGGCAGCGCAGTGGTGCAGTGGTTATCCTTGTCATCTCACAGCAAGTGATACTCTGGTTCGATTCTCGACTGGGGTGCCATCTGTGTGGAGTCTGCATGTCCTCTCTGTGTTCACGTTGGTTTCTTCCTGGTGCTCCGGTTTCCGCCCACATTCCAAATACATGCATCTGGTGCATTTCTCCCTGGGCCTCTACTGAAAATGGGCTCTGTCCCAGTCAGACTTTCCTGGTAAATAAATGGCCAGTCTTAGAAACTGGCAAGTTGTCATCTCTGTTCCCAACTTGCCAGTTTCTAAGACTGGCCATAGACTTTTTCCTCCATTGCCTAGTTGGTGTCCTGTGCAAATAGATCAGCCGCATGCTCGTTTGCCATTTTTATGTCACAATAAACACATTAAGGAGCAGTAAGCCTAGTATCAACTCTTGTGGTGCACTGCTACTTACCACAAACTGTAATGACAGGATCCCATATTCAAATAACTTTTTGTTTCCAGCTTCCACACCCATTTCTTCTTGTTGAAGCATTGCCTTAATGACCTCTGATCCTATGACTTATTCAATGCACAATTGTCTGGGACTTAGCAAATCATCTGAATGAAATTCAGACAGACTACATTTAGTGGAATACTGTGACTCAGTTTTGCCATGCTGTGTTTATAAAACTAGCTAATGCTGGACTAACAGACCCTTTTGTATGTGACACTGAACAGAATTATGTGCTGGAGTAGACTGCAGCTCAGAAATGACACCAACATTTCCCAACTGATTATTTCCATGCCTTTTCCCACTACTCAGGGCAAGCGGACATTTTCTAGTCTGTGAGTAGTGCTTGCTAAGATCTTGTTACAGTGGGGCTACTGTAAATATCTTACAATCCACCAAAACTCCTGCTAGCCAGCAGTCTGTTAAACACCTCTGTCAGAATACTGACTCTGGACAGATGCTTCAGCATTTGGGCTGCCAACTTTCTGGTCCCAAAATCTTATCCAGCTTCAGACTGTCTAATTCCTACTCCATCTCCCAGAGATCTCTTGCCCTATCTGGGTGTTCACTGGAACCCCCCTTCCCTCTACTCATGGACTGGTAATCTCTTTAACTGCTTCATGAAGAAGGAGACGGAGAAGTTGTTGAAGAATTTTAATGGTTTTCCATCTTCTGTTACATCTCTTCCTCCAGAAATCATATTCATTATTTATTTGTTTATTGTCTTTTCTTTACCTGGAAAGTCCAACTGGGCACACGTTCCATTTTCAGTGGAGGCTCGGGATGAAAAGCTCCACATAAAATACATATTACAGTGAACAGCAATAAAAATTAAACATTTTAAGCATTACATTGCAAGTAGTATAGAGACAAATAGTAGCTACATTTATCATATACTTTAGAAGTTATATTATTTTACATAAGTACATGTTTGTTCTTGTTCATTACATGTTAATATATAATAGCTGGAGATACAAGAGCAATGACAATGCACAGTATATGTATATTGACATTAATGAGATAAAATGTCACTGGAGCAGGAACAGAAATCAGATGAAGATAGAAAACAGAAAATAGAGGAAAACATAGAAGGATATAAGCATAAATAATAAAAAAAAACAATAAATAGGAAAAGTTCTGATAGTGGAGACATTAAGATAACAGTAGATAGGTAAGACGATGAGGTATGTAAGGAGGGGGTATTAGTAGGAGATGATTATGGATATAGGTTAGTTGGAAAAGATGTAGTGGGGATATAGCTTTCTGTATTCGATCAGTTTATAGAGTAAAGATACAGGGTATGTTATAGCATCGGCAGTGATTCTGAGATATTCTGGCAACAGGCTGTGTACAACTGGTGTGGAATGTCTTAGTTTTCTGAGGTGTTTTTTGATAGAAGCGGTAGATACTGCTTGGCAGGAGAAAGTATTTTGGTGGTGATTAGTAATATTTGGGATAGTGAGACTGGTGGGTGGTTTCTTGTTAAGTAGGCAGAGGACAAAATTTATGAAATATGTATTGAACTGGGTAGCTATAGGGACTGAGTTGCTGCTGTTGGCAGTTGGTGAAGGAGTTGTAGTTTGGCCTGGGTGTAATAGTTTCCCCTTGCATTCCAGAAAATTATAGGGTTCTCTTGGTGGTTGTCTTTGTCCTTGGAAAAGTATTTAGTTTTATCTGATCTGATTGTTTTTGTTTAGAAAGGTTCCAAAGTTGTCTAAAACAGTGCTCTTTTTGTGGTGTTTTTTTTTTCAGTAGACCACGCTTTTCAAACTTTCTCTCTTTTTCGCATGAATTGCCTGTTTTTTCTTGTGAGGCATGGGGCGGGGATGGATTTGATTTGTTTTGATCTGATGTAGGCTAGCTCATTTAGTGTGTTCAGGTATGTGTTGTTAAAGTGAAAATGAGTTATAAAATGATAATTAGATCTGTTTGCTTCATTTTTATCTCTGTTATATGCCTGAAAACAATTTTGCCCACATGCCTCATACCCTCTGTTATTTTGTGGTCCTCCATGACTTCTTCTGTAGTTTTTGCAGTCATCCTTCATTAGGCCTCTTTTCCTTTACTTATTCAGTGTCTTCCTTTTTTCACATCTCTTGATCCCCTTCATTCATTCATTCATTCATTCATTCATTCATTCATTTATTAATTTTCCCCCCCCAAAAAAATAAATTTTTCCTTTTTCATGATCATGAGAGAGTTGTAGCATATCCCAACATTCTTTGTGTCTAAGGTAGAGAAAAAATTGACAGTGAGGTCCTATTCCATTACAGGAGGCAAACACTTAACTCACACACATACACTGCACACATGTACACTCCTGTGGCCAGTTTAGAGTGCGGTCACTTCACCTCTCCGCATGCCTTTGGGATGGGGTTGGGAAACAGTGAAACCAGCAGAATTTCATGCAGAGGGTGGCTGCAGTGGCGCAGTGGTTAGCATTGTTACCTCACAGCAAGAGGTTCTCAGGTTCAATTCTCGGCTGGGGTGCCTTCTGTGCTGAGTCTGCATGTCCTCCCTATGATTACATGGGTTTCTTCCGGGTGCTCCAGTTTCCTCCAGCATTCCAAAGACATGCAGTAGGTGGATTGGACACTCTAAATTTGCCATTGGTGAGAAAGTGCGTGTGCGTGAGCAGTATGAATGAATTACCATGGCAGGGCTAGGCACCTGCAGGTGTAAACCTTGGCTCAAGATGATTGTCACTGCTCAAGTGACACCCTGATCCTATATGCAAAATTAGAAAAGGGTTTGAGGATGCATGGTTGAGGTATATATTCCATTAGAGGGCACCCCTGGTGGGAAATGAACTGAAGAATAAAGCAGTCTGACACTGTATTGCTAATGACTGCACCATTGTGCCACCATAGTTCTACCATATTGTCTCCTAGATGACCTTGTTAAGCTGTAAACTTCTTTCTTCTTTTCCATTTATTTTTTTATTATCAGTCCCCATCTCCCCATGTGCTTTGTTGTAATCCAGTCTGTATGAGCTGTCATGTTGGCAAAGCAATTCATCTACAGTACTTCGTAAAGTAAACCTTGCAGATGTGTGCACCATGTTAGACAGCAGTACCTCTGTCCCTGCTTCCCTGACACACTACTATCATGGCAGCCTGTCCTTGTATTACTGTGTGGTTTGTAATGCAGTCATGCTCAAGCTGGCTAAATCATTTAGTATGCAGTGCTTTTTTCATTTCTTTTTTTTGTTCTTTTCACACTGGATTCAGATATAGGTTCATAGGTAGGTACTAGGCTATCAGCCCAAGGGCCAACGTAAGTCTAGCCAACAAGGTTTTCTGGCTTACGTCACCCAAGAAAGTTATTTTCCTGTGCCACTGTTGAGCAGAGACACAGAAGTGATCTCCGGGGTGTATTTCCTATTTCCCATCCATTCATCAAGATTTTTCTTGAAGAGTGCTAATGAAGAATTTTGCTTGACATAGATGGGTAGCCTGTTCCAGAGTATGGGAAGTCTCTGGGACAGGAATCTATCCCTCCAGCATGTCCTGTTTGTTGTGGTGACAAGGTTTAGGTCCCTAGAGCATGTAGCTCGGAGGGATTGGGATTTCTTTAGGTGTAGCATATCCAACAGCTCTGGGTTTGACATAGCTTTATATGTTAGGCAGAGATCACCTCGGAGTAGGCGATATGCTATGGAGTAAAGCTGGAGTTTTTTGAGGCAGTTAGTGTACGGCATTTGTTTGAGGCCAATAATCCTCTTTGTGAGGTACTTCTGTGGCCTTTCCAGCTGCTGCAGATGCCTTGTGAGGTACATTCCAAAACGGGCGTTGTACTCTATAATGGGTCTAATGAGTGTCGCATAGAGGGGAAGAATGACCTTTTTTTTCCTGGATGAGAACCCTTTTATGATGAGGTGTGCCACGTAGAAGAACTTCCTGACTACTGTGGCGATGTGACTGTCAGAGGAGAAACTACTGTCCACTTGAGTCCCAAGGTCTCTTATCACGCATTCAGTGTTAAGTAGATTGCTGCCTATGTGGTAGTTCATGGGTACAGAGTTTTTACACAAGGGGATGACACTGCACTTTTTGGCATTGAGCTTGAGGCCATGTCTCTGACACCCGGCATTTGTCTCAGCGAGGCCCTTCTGTAGGATGTCCACATCATTTGGGGACTTGACTATGGCTCCTAATTTGCAGTCATCTGCGAACTTTGTTAGCCAGAGGCCTTCTGTGTTAGCCTGTCCTTCAGAGAAGTAGATACCAAACAGGAGAGGTCCCAGGACGAAACCCTGTGGTACTCCACTTGTCATTGCTTTGAGGTCAGATTTGGAGTCTGCAACTTTTACAGTGTGGGTTCTGTCAGTGAGCCAGTTGGCAACTCATCTTGTGACGTAGGGATTTATACCTAGTTTAGTGAGTTTAGCTATAATTCCAGAATGGGGGATGGTGTCAAAAGCCTTGGCGAGGTACAAATCCGAACTGGGTGGGATCCAGAGTTTGGAGGTTACCAATGTCTTTGTTTATGAGTTTCATGATGATATGTTCCATGGCCTTGCAGACCAGGCTCGTCAAGCTAATAGGTCAATAGTTCCCGGGATCAGTGGTGGCTTCCCCTTTGTGAAGTGGGATAACTGTTGCTGTGTGCCATTCAGTGGGCACAAAGCCTGATGCAAGGCTATTATTGAACATGGTGCTTGAGTGGGGAGCCAGTTCATTCTGAAGTTCGTGTAAAACGCAGCCTGGGATGTTGTCCGGTCCCATGGATGCTGTGTTTTTGGCTTTAGAGAGTGCAGCTTTTATCTGCGCAGTTGTGATTACAGGGACTCTGCATTCTTCCTATATAGATATGGGCCCTTTATGGGGTGAGAAGGGGGTAAAGTTAGCACTGAACCTATCTGTCAGGATGTTGGCAATATCTGTTGGTTCTGTAATTTTGGTTTCCTTAATGGGGGTGGTGGCAGGATGTGGATATCAAGGGTGATTAGCTTATGGTCGGATCGGACCAACGAGGAGTTGACTTCAGGTGTGGAACACCGGTCACTCAGGTTGGTAATGACTAGGTCTAGGATATTGTTGCCCCTGGTGGAGGTGTGGATAAGTTGATCCAGGGCATTGGAGTTTATGAATTCCAAAAAGCGTTGAGTTAAGGAGTTGGTGCACGAGTAGTTTTCCCAGTTAATGGTGGGGTAGTTGAAGTCGCCCATTATTAGGGTGTTTGGTTGAACCTTAATATTTTCCAGTACATCAAGAAAAGAGGAGTGGGACTCCTGGGGCATGGTGGGGGATCTGTAGGAAGCTGCAGTTTGGATTGCAGTTTTGCCCAGAGTTAGTTCCACTTGGATAACCTTAGATGCATTGTGCTGAGCAACTAGCCTGGAGGTGTGGATATCCTTAATGAATATGGACACACCTCCGCCTTTGGTGTTTCGGTCCAGGTTACATGGCTGAAAAGTGTGGTATGAGTTATAGCCTGGTAGTGCAAGGGTGCTCTCTGGAGCCTTGAACCAGGTCTCAGTCACTGCACAGATATTGATGTTCTCCATTTTAAGGAGTGCCTTGAGTGAGTGCATTTTGAGATTTAGACTTCTAGCATTGAGTAGCATTACCCTCAGTTTTTGCTTGCCTGTTCCTGTTATGGTGGTGAATTTGTTATTTGATTCTTTCCTAAAAAAGCCACTATAAAGGCAGCAAGAGCCTTAGCCAGTATCCGGAATCCCAGGGGCGACAGGTGCCGGCCATCTGTGGCAAAGCATCGTGGTCTGTCAACCATGTCATCCCAAGCAGACAGATACTGGATCCCCTTAGAATGACACCGGAAGCTTAGCCAATTGTTGAAGTCAATCGTTTTGTTCTATATAATCTATAATATAATCCATTCTGCCTCTGGAAGGTTCAAGGCCCCCTGTAACCTGTACCTTTCTGTTTTGTCTCCATGCCCTTATGGTAATCACTGGCCTTCCACTTTCCCCCAGTTATCCACTGTTCAATAGGTAGTCAACAGCCACCTGCTCTCACCTTCATCCCCGTCTATTCTATCTGTAGCAGTACTCTGCAATCACACTGTGAGTTTATATATTGCTGGGTTGTCAGGATTAAGTTCAAAGGGAATCTAAGGGCCACAGTTATATTTGGGGATGCTGCACATGGGTAAGTGTAGACAAATGGAAATTGTGAATGTGATCCATCTTTGTTAATCTGATAGCAGAAATGATCATGTTGGAGGAGAGCGTGAACTACAGCATCACAAAAGCTGCACCAGCAGCATGATGTGTATGAACATTGTCTTTCGTTGAGCTGGATATCATCATTGTCTGCCATGCATCAGGTATCATTGTACCTTTCCAAACTGCACCTTGCTGCAGAGTTTGCCATATACCCTGTTCTAATGTATTGAATAAACAACTGATTAAACAGCAATTGAAGGTCGAAGCTGTAGATAAAAGCACTGAATAAAATAAAAACTAGCACGACCACCACAGCCGATAGCATCCAACTTTAATAGAACAAAGGTAAAACAAAGATAAGCAAGGTTTGGATTTTCCACCATTACTAGTAATGATGAGAGGATCTATATTAGTACATCGAAGTATTACTACTTCGAATGTACTAATATCAAACCCTTTGCATCGAAAGCTGAAAATAGCGAAGCTGCAGAATATCGAATACTTTCCTAGGGAAAGTATTCGGTGGGCCATTTCTGCAGCTTCGCTATTTCCTCAACTGTGGAGTGAAGGTTACGGACCGGGTTAAGGTAAGTGTGCGAATGAAGGTGAGTGTGCGATAGGGACCTTAGGGTTAGGCAGTGGGTAAGGTGAGTGTGCGATAGGGACTTTAGGGTTAGGGAGCAAGTAAGGTGAGTGTGTGCTAGTTACGGACCTTAGGGTTAGGGTTGGGTTAAGGTAAGTGGATAGCTAGTAGTGTATGTATGGTTTAGTGTAGGGTTTTGTGAAGTGTATGTGTGTGGATTATGTATTTTGGTGTGCTTGTGTTCTGTGTATGTTTGTTGGAACAGCAAATTTTTTTCCCTGGAAAAAATTGCTGTTCTGAGTGTTTGATGTGGTGTTTCGAGTGAAATGGTTCGATATTAGAACATTCGATGTAGTAATACTTCGTTGTTCTACTATAGACCCATGATAGGAGTTACGCAAGTGCCGTGATCCACCAGCAGAGGACGTCTCAAAAGGAAACACTCGATGGAACAAGCGCAAGGAACCAGGAAGATACGGAGATGAATAACTTGGTGTTTAATTTATCGGACTATGTTTTACAACCAGCAGAGCTTTCAGTCCTGAATAAAGGACTAACATTTTTTCCTGCTATGTCATCTAATGTAAGTGATGATTTGCTTGATCTAAGGTTATTCACTTGCAGTGTAGCCTTAAAATTGATGTTTGGGAACAATGACAATACTTTTAAGTGTAATGGGCCTTAATAAAATGAGCAGCTTTATGCCTCAGATACCACCACATGTTAACACATTATTAAAATATGTGAAGATGACATTTGTGCTTTTTATATACCTCACATCGGAGATCCTTTTATAATTTAACTATGAATGAGAGACAAGCCCTAGAAGTTTTGAGGTCTAACACTGATATTTGTATCAAACCAGCAGACAGGGGGGGCTCGGTAGTTGTGATGAACTCTGGTGATTATCATCAGCGAATGCTTAATATGTTAGCAGAAGAAGATGTTTATGCTAAGGTTACTAAATTAAGGGTGCAAGAAATTATAAAATATGTTCAAACAAAACCAAGAAATCACGAAACTGCAAAACCGTTGAAAAGCGAACTGGAACGCAATAAGAGCAGACTTGTTAAAATAAGAAATGGTATTTATTTAACAAAATAAAAAGTAAGCGCTTTAGGCAAAACTAATGTCTCGCCTTCATCAGACAAACAGCAAGATGACCATTAAATTCAGCTTTTATACCATATTAACAATATAAAAGATCCAATCACAAGAATGTGCATTATTTAAGTAATAGTTTCCAAGGGAACCTTAAAGCAGTCCACGAATGATAAAAAATTAGAATAATTATTCCCGTGCATATCACAATCATAACATGAGATACACAGACTACAAGTGGAATGTTTAAACATATATGAGAAAATTTTTCGTAAACTAAAAACACGTTAATACATAAAATATGTTCATGAGACTTTATATGATCTGTTGATGAGCAGGTCTATTGATTAAAGTACTTGTGACTTTTTGCATATGATGCATCCCGTGTTGACTTTGATTAAGGGATTACCAAAAATACATAAGAACTTATTTGATCCACCCCTGTGCCCTGTTGTCACAGATGAAGGATGGATGACACAACCTTGTTCTGTTTTTGTGGAAAGGAAATTGAAAGTTGTTGTACTGTTTTGAAAGATACCCAACAATTCTTACATTAATTATATCAGTTTGTCTATCCAGTTGGAGATATTAAGGGATGCCTACTTGTAACTTTGGATGTTAAAAATTTGTTTACATCTATTCCAAATGACTATGGTGTAGAGGCTGTGAGAAATGTGTTGGTTAATAAAAGTGAATTTACTGATGTTACTATTAATGCTATATGCTGTATGTTGGACCTTATTTTAAATAATAATGTTTTTATGTATGCAGACACAATATATTTACATTAATGAGAGGTTGCCATGTATGCTATTTGTATGCTAATTTGGTAATGAGTGAATGGGAAGAGACTGGGAGGAGAAAAATGTCCTAGGTGACCTTTTTAAAGTTTAATATGTCAAGTTCAAGTAATGATATAGATTTTTTGGATGTGCACCTTAATGTAGATTCTATGAGTAGAGTTAATACCTCTTTACATCACAAAAGTTGTTGGAAAAATAATTTACTGACTCAGGATAGTATGCATCCAAGGCATATCTACACAAATATTGTAAAAGGTCAGTTTATAAGAACATCTAAGTTATGCACTCGGGAGGAAGATTTTACAACCACCTTAAGTTTGATGACTGAATATTTCTCACAGAGAGGGTATAATAAAGGTATGTTAAATAGTACCAAGGGACAGATTTGCAATGAGAGAAGGATGCTATGTAAACCTTTCTTCCCTCATGACACGCAGCATACTAGATGTGCTAGGAGCAATGTACATCGAAATTCTAAGCTCAAGTTTGTGTTAGATATACGAATGATGCAGGTCCACCGTGTGATATTATACAGAAAAACTGGAGGTTTTTAACAGTTGATGAGAAGACAGCAAGTTTAGTGGGTGAGACTCCCTCTTTTCTTTTCAAGAATTGTTTGAACTTAAAAAGACAATTATGCACTAATAGCAAATTTGAGATGGTGAATAGATTGAGGTCAGCATCAGCTGGAATAGCAACATATGCATGTCGTACATGCTAAGCCTATCCAGTTATATCTAAGGAACAAATATTTAAACATCCATAGATAGGTTCATAGATTAGTACTAAGCTAACTGCTTTTGTGAGCCATTTTAAGCCTAGCCAATTATCCATTGTGAGACTCAAACCCTGCACCTTGTGTTTGTAAGGCAAATACCTTAACTATTAGGCCAGCCTCCCAACCCTCCACATTTTAACTTTGTTTTTAAACCTAAAGGTTATGCAGATTGTCACATGGAACATGCTATATATTTAGCTACCTGTAGTCAAAACTAATAAAACATTTAAGGGCAGAATTTTAAGACATCTCTATGATATTAGGGTTAGTAATGAGAAGACTGCACTGGCGAAACATGTTAAAGAAAACTGTGGACATGTTTTTTCTTTTAAAGTGCTTCAGTGCGTACAGTTAAGTGATAGAGGGGGTGATCTAGTTAACTTCACTGAGAGGGGAATTATAGAGGATTTTAAAATTGCAAGCCAACAGGCATCCAGGTGTAAATGGATGCGTTTCTCTTAAACCAGTCATTAAGGGGTGTAAACTGGTACACTAATAATATCGGCTGTGATATTTGAAAACTATTATGATCGGTTGGTTGTTTATTTAAATGTTTTAATGTAATTTTGTTTTTTAGATCTGAAAAAGCATTTGCTATAAATGCGAAAGCGCTTATCTTTGTTTTACCTTTGTTCTATTAAAGTTGGGTGCTATCAGCTGTGGTGGTTGTGCTGGTTTTTATTTTATTCACTGTTCTAATGTATCACCATCCACTGCATGGTTAAAGTTCACCAACCAGGACACAGTTGTATGCATCCACTTGGTAACTCAGTCGGAAAGTGCAGAATAAGTCTGGCTCAGGTGCACCTGTCTGCACATTTTACTGTTCTGCTTACACTAAGCCTGACACCAGCTCAAACACTGGCTTACATAGATATTGAATCACTTTTGTCCTTTCACAACATTACAAGATTTAACATATTGTTTCTCATCTGTTCTCACTTGTTGCTCTACAAATATTGTGATATCAAGTTAAATATTTAACATAAACAAAACCCAGTCCCAGGCAAAACAAATGGCAACGTTCCAGTTTGAAATCATTTATTAAGCAAGAAGATACATAAGTTCTTTCACAGTGATTCCACTGCTTTCTTAGACGTTCAACATATACTTACTGACACTGGTTAAAATTTATGCTAACAATGTAAGACCAGTACTGGAAGTTTACAGGAAGTTCTGGCCAATATTAGCAGGAGATGCAGAAGTTAGAAAGATACTAGGGCCACGGCTTATATTTTTGTATAAAAATATGATTAATATGAAAAGGCTGCTCTGCTATCCGAAGGTGCGTAATACCTTTGAACCAAGGAATAATTTAAAAGTTACCAAACCGAGTTATAATTCTAACTACTGCACATATATTGATGCGTCCGGTAAATTTACTCATCCAAATTTTTGTAAGAATTTTTGGTTTAAGTTTGAAGGGACATTTGATACAGAGCATATTGCCTACCTAGCACACTGTGAGACGTGTTATGCATTTTATATAGTTAAGACAGATAAAAAATTCAAGTATAGAATAACGGAGCACCTCTATGACATTTAGCATAGGGTCCCAACCAATGCATTGGCGAAACATGTGAACAGTGAAGGGAAACACAATTTTAAGTTCATGATCATAGATAGAACAAGAGTTAATTATAGATTGGGGGACATAAGAAATCAAACAGAGGTCAACGAAACAAAATGGATTATTAAACTTAGAGGAGATTCAGGAAAGGGGCTCAATGATAAAGTCCCAGTAAAACCAATACTTAAAGCAAGGCCTCTTAGAAGATGAAGAAAACATGAAGATAGTGTTTTATTTTGTATATATTTGATGTATATTTTACATATTTCTACATATGTTTTATTTAAGTATGTTTTTATGTAAGATTTTTTGAAAAATCTTTTAAAGAGCTTTGGCTTTAACTAAATTGTTTACAAATTAATTAATGAGCAATTTGAGTTTAATGGAAGCTCCTATTTTAACCAGTGTCAGTAAGTGTATGTTGAACATCTGAAGAAGTAGTGGATTCACTGTGAAAACGCTTACGTATCCTCTTGCTTAATAAATTATTTCGAACCGGAATGTTGCCATTTGTTTTGCCTGGGACTGTGTTTTGTTTATGGAGTATTCTTGTTTCTGGACCAAGTATTTATCTGCAAGAGTCTGGTATTAATTATTTTCGCATTTTAAATATTTAAGATAATATATCTTCAAATATAACCATTTCTTCAAACATTATTGTGAACTAACTGTCCCATTTCATTTTATGAACTTTTTTTATGTTGTAAAATAAACATTCACATTCCTTGAGCAGCTAGTAATTTACAGTAAACATTAACAGTTCCTGTTTGAATTATGTTACGTGGTAAAAATAAGATTGTGATTCATAGGTTGTGCAGTCTGCAGGCAGAGATTTAGAAATAACATGTACCGGTTTTAGTATTTTATGTTCTAATTGTTTCTTGTAATGATTGCTATTACATCTCTCTTGAATCTTGAGACTATATAAGACGAAGGAAAATAAAAATGTACTGAAATTAGGGAACAAAATGCATTTAAACTAAACATAATAAGCTTCCATTTGATGAAGTGTCATACATGCATACAGAACACTGGACTTATTGATATGGAGAAATATTTAACTGCAGTGGTAAAACATTAAATTAAATGAGATTTGTCTCTGAGTCTACAGGTCAACATTTAAGTGCTAGTAATGCAAATATATCTAATTTTGAAAGGATTGTCTCTGTCTAAACACTGTGTTGTGTTTAGATGGATCACTTAACTATATTTTAAAGTCTGTTATGAAAATGACAGACCATGATAAAACATATTTATTCATTTTATAAAAACAGGAAAGTGAGATTAAAGACCCAGCATTGTAGAAATGCTTTTTGGTATGTTTGCAAGGGTGTGAGAGGAGTGTAAATAGCGTGCCATAGGCTAGGTGCTTAGCAAACAGTTAATCAGGGCTGTGGAATTATAATATTAATTTGTAGTCTACTCCTGTGTCATGAAATTAGACCTCAGACTAAACATCGCTTTCAGGACCTAAATAGCAAAGCTAAACAAGTACAGGGATTTTAAATTGAATTTCACCAACATTTTCTTGCACTAGTAATAGCTGCTTTTCAAGCCTGCCTTGCCATCTCCCACTGTTCAGTGGTGTGACGTCCCTCCTCTGGGCCATTGATAAAGGAGCCTCAGTCCTCACCACTGACACTGGTATGGAACATTCACTGAGCACAAAAATGGATACACACAGTAATTTCAGATGCAGGTCTCTGCACCAAGTGCAATTTCCCTTAAGAGCACGCAGGAAGCACACTTTGGTCTTGGGACTGGACTTCCTCTACAGGCCCCAAATAGGACTTCACCTTTCTCTCTGCAGAAGTCAGTGCTCTGTGTTCCTGTTCCAAATAGCTGACACACACACTCTTTGAGATTTGATTTTCACACACACACACACACACACACACACACACACACACACACACACACACACACACACACACACACACACCTGGGAAAGGCTGGCACAGATTTGCCAGCTATATCACCTCCACCCAAAGTATAAGGTAGATTCACTGTCATCAGCCAGCTACTTTAAGGCTGTTCCCAGGGTACCCAATTACTCTTAGTAAAATTAATACTTATACAAATGGTAATGTTTGACCAAGTGGCAAGATTTTCAAGAGCATGAAGCCACAGTGCCTCCATATAAATGCAGTTACTCTCAAGGGTTAAAATATTTTCTAAAAGACCAGCCACAATGGAAGGTATTTAATACTAAATAATAAAATAGAAAACATGGAAATACTGAATATCTAGTTATAATAAATACCAGAATTTCATTTCACAGGAAATATAAAAAATAACACAGCTGGAAAGATACAGAAAAAGAAAAACAATACTTTTAGCTAATTTCACTATACTTTCTTAACTGACTGAAGAATTACTGTTAAAAGAAACACATAGAAACCAGTATCGCCACATAGATCTGTATTTTGTTTTATTCTTCTAGTACCTCGGCTTGTCGCCTTCTCAGGAATAATTCAGTAGTACAAACTGATCTAATTTATACACAAAAAGTGCCCCATCTATCAGTTATACAATCAATTAACAAATTAACATTCAAATAACTGTTATTAAACTTTTTTATAATATCCTATTAAAATATGTTATTTTACTTATAATTCTTATTAAATTTATTTATAATCATACACAGTGCATATTTATCATACAAAAACTGTTAAAATGTATGAAATTTATCTATAAAGTTAAATTTTGATAGTAATTTAACTTTATAGATAAATGTCATACATTTTAACAGATCAGTTGTCTTCATTTGGTGTTTGCAACATGAAGAATTATTGTCCCCTAGTTAAGTCACTTACTAAGGCAAGGCAAGATGAAGTGGGTCAGTTCCAAAACAGATTGCTGAGTGTGTCGTCTGTCATCTATCTCACTAGTATCTAAATACGGTTTCAGTGCTGGTTACAGAATGACATCACATCTGGTCACCTGATTCTGCGGTTCCCTCACTAGCCCACTGAGTAGTGGCTGAGCCAGGATCTAGCGCGGATGTGTCACAATACACACCTAGAACTTTGCTAAGGCTTATTTCAGCATCTGGAGACTGTAGAACAATTCCAACCCTTTCATCCTTCCTGCAGAGACTAACTAGCCATTCTTTGGTACCCCAGGGTAGCAATTAGTTCATCACTAAGGACAATAGGTACAGGATCCCAGCCCAGACATTGCATCTCTGGCTGCATTCAGGCCTGAGAAATAAAATCTTTATGGCCTAAACCAAGTCATTTAATTTCAGGCTATTTTTGTTAAGGTTAGCTGGGCTAAGCTTAACCCCTTCCCTTCCAGCATCCTCTGTTAACATATATACATTTCATTAGTTACAATACAGTCTGACATACATGTATACATTTTTAACACAAACGACTTTACAAATACATTTCTAACACAAGCATCTTTAAAAATCAATTTGATATTCAAATGACATAAAACTCTTTATAAAGCTCCAGCTAGTTATGCTGGCATATGTTACACATGCAATACCCTACTGTCTCTGGCATAGCTGGCACTACCTCATATCATCACAAGTGGAAAGTCTACTACTGATTCCAATCAGTTACTGTCCAGCACAGCCACTGACTACCACTAGCTTTACTAAGCAGAGTGCTATTAAACAGTTAAACCTCCAAGTCTGAAATGTTGCAACTGTTTTTATTCAGGCATTATGTTTTGTCTTAAGTAATGATAAAGATAAAAGTGGAGCAGAGGTAAAGTTATTTATTTATTCATTCATTTACTATTTGTTCACCAGATAAGTGGACTTATCTGTTAACCCTTTTCATCGACAACTTGAGCTCAGAGAGAAAAGAAAATGCACCAATATTTTTCTAATCAACAATATTATGTACAGAATGAATATATAACAAAATGTAAAACATTCTAGTAAGAAATAGTACAGATATGGTAAGATTAAAATTCCAGTCAAACTACATTGAGAGAAAAAGAAAATATACTAAATATAAGCTAAGATATGCTTACAGTACAGTGAAATTATACTTAATAAAAAAACTCCTATATGCATGTGAACTATATGCATATAAGATGTCACATTATGAGACAGAGAAAAGTTTCTTAAATGTATTCTATTATTCATAATATGGGATGGTAAGTTTCCTAGCCATTGCCATTGTAGCAGTTACATGTACATTCAGTAAAGAAGTGCTCTTTAAGTGCATCTTAAAGATTTTAGTGGTTTCTAGATTTTTGATGTCAGTAGGCAGGTGGTTCCAGGTAGCAGTTCCAAGTCTAGAGAAGGCTTTATTACCCACAGCATTTTTAAATGGAGGGACTAGAGAGAAATTGCTGGCTTTTGTACTTCTAAGTACATAAAGAATAAGGGCTGTCTTGTAAAGGTAGTCTCACTCTTAAAGGAGGCAGTGTCCATGTTTTAGAACCTTGTAAATTAAGAATATTTATGAGGCACTGAACATCCATTGGAATTTTTTAGCATATTGTAATGGTGCATCTGCAGGGTCTGCTAAAATAATAAATCTACAGATTTTATTATTAACAGTTTGGATTTTGTGAGTATTGTGGGCTGAATGCAGAACAAGAAAAGGAAGACCATATTCCATTTTGGGAATTAAAAATATTTTTAGTAATGGACGTATAAGCAGTGGGTGAAAGGAGTGACTCATCTTTAGAACAGTTGTAATTGAGCAATGACTTTATTAGTTACAAGTTCTGTATGTGTAGTAAAAGAAAGAGTAGGATCAAGTGTCATGCTTGGGAATCTCTGTTCAGTGACATTAGTCATTATGTTTCCATCAAGATCTGTTAGGACAGGAGGGATAGTGGGTCATTTCATGGCTGTCAAAGACCATGATGTTAGTTTTCTTTGAGTTAATTTGTAGTTTGTTAGAAGTGGACCAAATGCATAACTGAGTGAAATTGTCCTGTAACTAGGTTTGCAGGTCATAGTGGTTAGTATAGCAAACTCTCTTTTGGATTGTTCAGTAATGCACTTTGGTATCTCTTTTACTTTAGTGTGGTTGCACCTTTACAGCATCGGTTTTTCTCTTACAGTACTCCCCATAAGAATGTTTTATACCACAAGATCAATTAAGATTCATATTAGGAAGACAACACCAAGATTGCATTAAGTTATTCTTCTCAACCCTGTTACAGACATACAATGTAAAGAATTAGCTTTGAGTAGCCTCTCTAATGGTTTTAAGGTTGATTTTTGTTTTTCAGATAATCAGAATATGCTATTACTTTGAGAACTTATCTTGATCATAGACAGCGTTGCACTCCTAACAGTGTATGGTGTGATGTTACATTACATAAGCATGCTTGTGGCCTATGCCTACCAGTTCTTTTGAACCTGTTGCAGATCTCAGTCCTTCCTATCATTACTGAAAGCTCATGCATCTGTGCATCTATGATCTTTTTTGTTTTGTAATTTGCTAAAATATATTATCTTCTTACTTCTCCTTCATTATGTGGGAGGGTCTCTTTTTTCTTAATGAGCAGGCCAGATTTTTGGTGCTTCAGTATTCCCTGACAGGACTAGCTTGGGCTGTGTTCTAGATAGAAGCATGATTGTAATTTCCCTGTCCTCGTGAACTTCAGATGGAGGGAGATTATCCCCAGTTATCTAGGAGTCCAGTCCTTTTACAGTGTTGTGGTTCTTTCAGGTGCTTGAAATTTGGGAGAGGACTATCCCAAGCTCCTTCCCTGAGTTGTACTTCCCCAGTTGCTCATTTCACCACCTCCTTCCAACCTGATTTGCTTCATCCATCCAGGCGCCCCATCCATGTGAAGCAGAGTTCCTCCCTAACCCAATTCAAGTGCAATGTGGACAATTGGATGGGAAACGGGAAGTTCATCCCTGGTTTGGCGCATATGTCTCTAATGCAAACAGGTAACCTGTAAATGGTTCATCTCCCAGGCCCGTGTTTCAACTTATCCAGGGTATCAGAACTTGTTAGAGATTTGGGATGCATGGCTAGGCTTAAAAAGGCCCTTGTAGTCATTAGCCTAGTAAACATCTATGAACCTATACTTTGCCATGTAGCCTGATCACAGCAGGCAGCTCATGGAGTCCTTTGGTCATGGATCATTGTTACAGAATCCTTTTCTACATCCTCCCAATTAGTCCATCTGGATTGGTCAGCCTTGGTAAAAGAGAAATCAATGGGTTATCCTGCACCATAAGCCACTGTTCATGGGCAAGAGAATAGGTATTTGTTCAATTCGTAATGGGGATTCACAAGTCACAGATCATGGAGCTTTAGCTGAATGCAGATGCTGGAACCTGAGCAAGCCTTTCTTCATCCTTGCCCCCTTGTTGTGTGTGGTTTCATGAAAGCCTAGTCCCATGCTGCTCTTTGGCATAGCCAACACCAGGTTCAAATGAGCCTCAGAGTGAACAAGATTCTTGGACCTGAAAGATAACAGAGGCTGTGTTCCAAAAGAAGGGGGGTCACCGATGGGTATATTAATTGTTGAAAGGATGATGTCTTGGGCTGTTTGCACTCCTCGGGCATTGTAATTGAAGTGAAGGGGAGAGCCACCCTGAGCACAAGGTCTTAGGGGGCAAAAAAAACATTGAACAAGTCTTGGAGGGCAGGATCAGTAGCAGTAAAGTGCAAACATTTCTAAATGCTGGTATGGAAAATAAATTTGCTGTGTGGTATTATTTATAGCAAACTGATTACTACATAGCAAGCAGATTATTACAACTTTTAAAAACAGAAAAGACCGTTTTTATTTTTTTGCTTCACAATTCTCTTTGTTGAGGATTATATCTGGTGAGAGCACTTGATCTGAGAAGGGACCAAGCACTAGCCAGGAGGAATGGGGCAATTACTTTTTTTTGTTCCTCAATGTGAGGTTTTCTAGATTGGGGAATAGAATGCTTTGTTATCTTTTTTAAGCATATCTCTCAACCTCTTGGGGAATAGAATGCTTTGTTATCTTATTTAAGCATATCTCGCAACCTCTTGGGGAATAGGATGCTTTGTTATGTTTTTTAAGCATATCTCTCAACCTCTTGGGGAATTGGATGCGTTGTTATCTTTTGCTCCATGATGTGTTGTTGGAGGATACTATGCAAGACATTTAAGCATATTGGGGGGGGGGGGGGGGGGCAAAGGCCTAAAAATAGGTACAGATTTTAAACATTGTTCTTATAAATTGAGAGAGATTTGCTAGAATAACAGATTTTGTGTTAAGAAGCATTTTCTTAAGGATATGAAGTTGGAAACTCAAATATATGTCATTTACTTCAATCCTCAGTGATTTGCCAGAAAATCAAACATTTTATGAAGAACAAACCAAAAATGTGAGGCAAAAATCTGGGCATTCTCCCAAAATGTGGATAGCTGAGAGGTATGCCTTTAAGCTGCCCTGCAGCTGGAGATAGTATTTAAAGGTTCTGAGAGTTAGGAGGAACTTATGCTCCTCAGAGACTGCCTCCAAGGGAGGGAGAACTAGAAGGCTTTACAGGGTCATCCAGTTGTCCCTTCAGTTGTGGCAGTCATAGAAGATTTCATTTTGTGAATCTAGAGGAAGTTACCCTCCTCAGAAGATGCCTATGAGTGATGTTCTTGCTAATCTTCTGCAGTCCAACTTGTGGTGGACTTTGCTCAGGTTCCATCATCTGTTGAAGCATAGGTCTTTTGTCCCTTGTCTAGGGGTACAGAGTAGCATGATAGATGGATAGTTTTAGCAGAAATGTCTATTATTGTGCTACCTTAGGACTTAGACTATGACTTCTGTTTGTTCTGTGTTTGTATGAAGACTGAAGGACCTTAATTCCCTTCTGAATGTGTCTTAGGCCAAGGGTCCTTGCCTTATTCTTGATAACAGTGGTATGACAGTGGAACCTATAAATGCCAATACTGGGTGGACAGGTTGACGTGCTTGGCATGACATAAACCTGGGTAAATGATAAAAGGGACTGGTAGATGGATGTCACAGGTTGTCTGTTTTTTCAAGTCAAGCAGTAACAAGTGGGAAATGACAGGGAATGACAAGGATAGCAACCTGTGTGAGGCAAGACGTTATCTGTGAGATAACTAAAAAACCAACAGGAAGGAGAGTTCTGGAGAACTAACAGCCACATAGCAAACAGGCACACCAAAACCACAAATCAGCTGCTTAATTCAACTCGTCTAACAGATTCTAATCAGTGAGTTTTTACTTCCTTCACACCCATTCTCCTTTCTCATTGCCAGACATCTCCAAGTAGAAGATCTGCCCAACCTGTCTCATCTGTTCACTCCACCCACATACCCCCCATTCTACTTCTAATTTATTTCTTGATCTGCTGTGAATATACTTATTTCAAAAATATACACCAGGTCTTTACTAATTCACCAAAGATATCTAAAATTATCTGCTCTTAAGTTAGTAAAGTCATTTATTTTATTTTTTTCACTTTCTGGTTTTGCCCCACCTACATTTAAACATGCCACAATCAGTCATTTATTTACCGTAGTCTAAAATGCCTCAAATACAAATTGTTATTCTGTGCTCTAAAGCCAAGGTTTTTGTGAAACTACTAAAAACTAATGTTTAAACAGTAATAAAACACATGCAGGTATTGCTGCTGTCATGTAGCCAGCATGATTCAGTAAGGTCTTTAATACTGTTAGCATAATCGACTGCACCACTAATCTCACCTGCTCAGGCATGGATCAAGGTAAGCTAAATGCAACTGTCTTTGTAGACATGAAGAAAGTCTTTGAAACTGCGGGCCACTATCTACTGTTCAAATGGCTCCAAAACCTTGAGTTCTCTGAGGATCTCTTGGCTAGGTTTAGCAGTTACATCTTTGACAGAACTTTTGCGATCTTTGAAAGTAACAGTCTGTCTCACCCTGGCACCTTTAAATTGTGTCTGGTTCAGGGATTTGTTCTTGGTCATGTACTGTTCTCAGTATTTATTTGTGGCCTAAAATGTCACATCCTGCAGTCTTGGGAAACTCTTTAAGTAGTTGATATACTCCTTGGATTTGGCACTGTATCTCTGTCTCAGACTTTTAAAAACCTTGGAAATCTGTTCATTTTAATTATATTTCTGTTAACACTTTCATGTCTGCCTGCATACTTTTTAGAACCACATAGTGCATCATAAGAGTTCACCCAACTGGTCCACAGTCTTCACACAGCATGACTGTTGAAGCCAAAAACAATAAATCCTTTTGCCTTCAGCTTGAACCCAGTATTTCTGTACCCACAAAAAAATCCCATCACCTAATTTCCTACTATAGAACCTCTCACTGTTTCAGTTCTCAAAACTGTCCAACTCTTTTCTCTGTACCTGCTTTTTCATCCTAATACATTCTGTTCTCCTGCTTTACATCCTCCCCCTCCTTTGAATCCTACACAGGTACATGGATATACTATTTTCTTTTCCAACTCACATACACAGCAAAGTTACTTTCTCTTCTAAGCTGAATTTTATACTTCTGTTTCCATTTACGCTCTCACTTAGAAAATTTTTGTCCTTTGCATGTAATTATTGAAATGTCTTCTCTGCCAATTATCTTATCCTTCCTACTGTCTGTCCACTTTTTTATGTATCAACAATGTTTACTTAATTGTATGTAGTCCATTTTATTCATGTATCAAGTGTTTTATTAGTTAATTGTATGTAACAATGTGGAGCTTTTCTCCCCGGGTCTCCACTGAAAATGGGCTCCTCCAGGCCTAGTGGACTTTCCCGATCAACAAATGCAATAAATAAATAAATACATTTCTTTCCAACAGATTCAAGGCAAGATAACTTCTGGGCACTTCTGCCTTCTCCAAAAAATTCAAATACACCTTGCCTGTACTCTATCAGGCCATAATAATCATACAATCCAAATAACAATAAACAAGATCTGTTGGTTTATTTCCATTCCATACAACTTAAACCACAACTTTTTACCATTGAAGAAAGCTGGTCACTACTAGTTACAAGTTGGGCCACCCATCAGCTGTCATGCCTCATTTGTAAAGTCCTATACCAGGAGCGCTGTGCTCCCCTTACAAGAGTTCTTGTATAGCCAGCAGTTAATCCTCTCAGGTCAACAGGTATCAATGAACCATCCAGTCTTAGACTAATCTTTTAGTTAACCATGACAGAAAAGAGATTCTTTAACATAACTCCAGACAAGCAGCCTTTTCCTGCCACAACTTACCTGAATTGTTCATTTCAGAAGCTGTCTGGTGAACCATTTCATCAGTAGTCGGTGATGGTCTCTACTTTAGAGACATATTTTAGCATTTATATGGCCTGGACTGCCAGACATTCACTGCAGGTAACCTACAATGGTCTGATCTAAAATTTCAGAGACTTTCTCCTGGTGTAAATACTTTCCTGTTAAGTATGCCTCTGAACTCTGTCACACTGTTCTGTAATGTAAATGCTGTTTTGTACTGCTGTCTGTCTTATGTTAAAAGCTCTTCTCTTGAACTTGCATTTTGAAAATCTTGCATCTATATTGCTGTTTCTCTACAATCTTGTTAAAATTCCCATTTCTGTGTTAAGTTGTTAGTGCTTATTATCTTAAATATAAAAAAGAATGGAATGTAATTAAAATGAATAAAAAGAAATGGAATGGAAAAATGAAGAGATAAGAATATATCAAGAAAAAAAATAACAATACGGAAACTAAGAATAGATAGAGTTGATGAAAATAGAAAAAATGTTATAAGAATATCATGAGATAAAATGATCATGTGAATCCATGGGAATAATTAACATAATTAAAAATCAAGGTATAAAGCAAATGAATAAATGGTGTATGAAAAATGTGGTATATTAAGATTTTTATGGAAGTTACAAATGAATAAGCTACCTGTTATAAAAGGTTGATGAGAGAGTTTGTATTGTGGAGAATGAGAGAGATAACCTAACATATTTTTAACATGTAAAAGACAAAAAATTATGGAAACAAATAATAAAAAACAAAATAGTTAAGGAATTTCAAGATTATAAACAACTAAATATGGATATGATTGAGTATGTTTTTATGGACAATCGTTAATAATGTGGATAAAAATATTTGATATCATTTGGATGATTTGGAATGAAAGGTTAACTGAGGTAATGTTTAATGGTAAAAGGATTCCATCAAATATTATAAAGAAAATCAAATAGTGGTTATGGAGAAAGGAGTGAGGGTCTGTATGAATATAATCATCTTTTAGTAATTAAAGGAGAGTTAAAGTATGAGATGTCAAGTTTTTTTCTGTAAATATGCAAATGTATGTATTATAAACAAGGTGTAAATAATTTGTAAATAAAAATAGCCTACTCTTTTAGATAGGTGCTCTGGGATCTTTTACATCCACCTGAGCTACCACCAACTCAATCAGATTGACTTCAGTTTAATGTCTCTTCCAAAGGACAAGTCTTTGACAATTCATATAGATAACATTGGGAGACAAGTGATGAGTATGGTTCCATGAGATTGAATCTTGGGCCCACCACTCCCAGTAACTTCATGTCAGACATCGTAGTAGACACTAAGAAGATCCTATTTTTGGATGATACTAAGACAGGTTACAGTGGGAATGAACAAATGGGAATGAAAAATAGCACCTCATGTCTAATGCATAAAATTGCAAGATTCATCACTTGTGGTCCAGCAAAGCAATACTGAAATATTGGCTGTGTGGAGCAACCTTCACAGAAAAAACAAAATAACCTACACTGAATTTAGAAAGGAACCACCTGATAAAGGTGTGCCCAAAGCAAGTTAGTACGCTAAGATGCATTTTCAGAGGGACTGGCTTAGGATGTGGAATAATGCTGTTACTCTACTGATGATATGTCAGAGCACAACTGTATATCTGAAATACTTTGTATGTTTCTAGTATCCTTACAAGGAGAAGGAAGGCAAGCTAGTTGAAAGGGTACAGACAAAGTCTACCACGGTAGTAAGAGGGCTAGGGGTAAAGATACTTGAAATAAATTTGTGAGTTCATCATTTTCACAATGGTAGAATGGTAGAAAATAGAGGACATGATATGGATAAAGGGGGAGGGTCAATGTGAGGAAATAAATTGAAAGAGGAAAGACAAGGGGATGAAGAAGAGGCATGGATTTTCAGACTGTGAAGGTATGAACCTCAGTCTAGACATTTAAGCAAAATTTTTTTTTCTCATATGGAGAATTGGATGGAATTGGATTTGTGGAATATAAAACCACAGTTGGCTTCAAGTGTGCCTGATATGGCTGTTAAGTTACAAGGAGCAGTATTGCAGCATTGGCTACTGCTGCAAGCTACACTGAACGGAGCAGGCAGTGTAGTCTTCACTTTTTCTGCCATAAGTGTTATCTAATACTTTTACTTATTGTTTAACCCATTTCATAAAATCAGCAAGAAATATTAACCAATCAGATTACAACCGTCTGTGTAGGGAATCAGTTGTACAACATGGGAGAAGACTAGTTCAGGCTACCTAAACCTCATGTCCAACAGACTGCAAATCCAACAATCTGCCACTATCTTGAAAATTTAGTAGAGAAAAACCAAAAAGTCTCAAACACAGAAGCACACACAGGCAACCCTCCCACAAACACACAGAAAAAAAAACACCAGGAACACCCCCTATTCAGATTCACTGAAAGGGTCTGTTTGCTCAGTTGTACAGTTATCCAGAAATACATACATTTACTAAATCTGCATACAAATGGTAATAAATAAAAAAACAGAAATCAGGAATGTGACACAAATTAAACTTAGATTACAGTAACAAAAACACTAAAAACTTCACATTTACGTGATCCTATTACCTGATTAGGCACAATAAAAAGCACCCAAAAAGGTAAACACTAAAAAAACAAAACAAAAAAAAAACTTCCATTGAATGCATTGACTCTCAGCATGGGAAAATATAGGGAGTGAATAACATGAAGAAAAAAAAAAACAGTCCCCATTGAAACACTAAACAGAAAGCAGCCATGCTAAGCTAGAAGTCAGATTACACACACAGACACATGTACAGTATACAAAGATCAAACACTGCTTGAATAGAAATGTATGTTAAAATTGAACTAAAATACACTTAAAATGACCACTGAAACCCAATTAAATAAATGCAACAATCATACCATTGGCTAAGCCAACTTAAGAAAAATGATGGGAGTATGGAGAGCATTACTGCTTCCATATGTGTGTTTTTCAGTTCTTGGGAATTGCCATTAAAGTAGCACCCTTGTAAAAATTTTTAGCATATGCAGCAGCATACCATCCGCTAAATCAACGTAAGAAAAATGATGGATGTGGAGAAACACTACGGTTTGCTTATTATTTGAATTTCACTTAAGTTTTGAGACTGTACTATATAGAAAACAGCTAACATGTCTGTAAACCCCTATGTTACTGATATGCAAATCTCATTTGGACTCATTCACCTGCCAGAACTCAGCTGGGGTGTTATAAGTATTTTGCACTGGGTTAAAAACTGGACTGTGCAATAGTTTAAAACAGATTGACACTGAGGACCCTTAAATGACTACCCTGAACATTTCTTACCAAAATTTGACACAGGTAAAATGTCATAACCAGCAATCAGTTAGTTAAACTGGCCGGGGGAGCAATTTTACATTAAAACACCCTACAAAATATAACTATTATTCATAAACAACTAAATGTAAAATTTAAACTGCAAAAACGTACAGATTCCCATTTCATAAACAAGGCCATTGGAGGTGTACAGGGTGTATATTATAAAACATATTCAAGGTTTGTTACAGTATGCAGCACATTCTGATATCTGCATAATGATATGTCACTGAGGAATCCTATGCAAATGAGCATAGTGTTATGCAAAAGAATGAAGCCAAACTGGTGGACTGATTCAGAAATGTATAGAATTGCAGCATTGTGGAATGGTATGTGCCTATTTTAAAAGCCAAAGTCTGTGATGTACAAAATGGAAGCCATGCTGTGAATAGCAATAGCAGCAGTGTAACAGCATGGCTCGGGAGCTGCCACTGGAGCCACAGCACACAACGTTCTGCTTCACAGTCATATGTGCAAGTAGACAAGGCACAGACAGCAGTTGACCTATTACCACCTGATGGACCAACAGTTTGTAAACCATGTAGGGATACTGTAAGGGACCTAATTAAACTGTGCCATAACACATAGGTATGTGTAGCATTAACCATTTTAGGTACAAGATCCTTTCAGTGACCTACAAGGGATATGTTAGGGATATTGCAGACATCAGCATTTGAAATTCTAAACCATTTCTTTAACATTAAGCTACAAAATGTGGAGGAGTATATCTGCTTTTCCTGGACAGCAGAGGATACAGCAATGCTGTGCATCAGACATCGCCATTATCTTGCAGGTTAGGGGTTGGCAGGGCACAGTGATCATTATTTGCACTTGTTGGGGGGAGAGACAGTAATAGAAGAGTGTAATGCCATAATGTGTGGTAGGGACATGGGCAGTGAACTTTGTAGCCACATACTCTGGAAGGTTGTAAAGATTCAGTGATCACATCGTCCAGTGCCTGTGCACTATGTGCTTCCTTCACATATCAGTGCAAACCAAGCACTTCATCTTGACCACAAGCATGTGACCTGTATGCTCATAACATATGAACATGTATTCTCACAGCACTGTACTGCAGAGCTATATTATGCAACATGTGATTCATAAATGTGAGTCTTTGAGTATTGGTTGACCATATTGCTCCAGGAAAGGGCATACCGAGTGGCCATGGCTGCCTTAGAAAATGGGATAAGTGGGGTTCCTACCACATTCTAGGCCAATATGATGGCCCATTAAATAAGGTGGATAGCTGATACAAAATGGGCCAGGTGTGTTAATTGATACTACTAGTGTCATTCATAACAAGGGTAAGTGACACCATTATGATCACGTGAGGAGGTGCCATCCCTGACCTGCTCTGGTAGTGGGAGCTAGAGGCTCAAGAGACTGGACTAGAGATTTAAACAATTATCATTTAGATATTGGGCTATTGTCCTGCACTTTTCATAGTGCATGTTTTGTTTTGCAGCTACAAGGAAGTGCCTGGTGATGAAGAAGGCAAGAGGGCCTGTCCCAGCAGTGTGGTGTGTATGACTTCTTTGGTAGTCAACCACACAACTACAACTGTGTTTGAATAAAATTTATGTGATAATTTCATCCCACTCTGTCATCCTTCTGCTGGTTTATAGAAGAAGAAGAAAGGGTGTGGTCACCTTGTAATTGGATCTGTGTGACCAATGGCTTCTAGTTCTGCCTTTCAGCTTGAGTAATCTGGAGGGGGTTAGTGAGAAACTCTGTGGAGGGGGATGAAGGCTTCTTTGCTAACTGTAGACTAGAAGATTCTGCAGTGGTCTCCCAGCATCAGCTGCAGAGGTTGATTATTGCTGAGATGTGTGAGCAACTATATTCACTCCCACAACATGCCATGCTCTCTGGCATGCATGATGGAATAGCATGACCATCAGGCCCTGCACATAGGGCTTCTAGGAGAGCAACCGGCCCATAATATTGGCTAACCAGGTTAGTGATGCATGTGTTTATTACAGCTTGGCTGGTCTGACATCTAGTTAAGCATGGAACCTACCCTATCCTCTTCAGAGTGTGTTTCCTCCTTTAAGTGTCAGCCTCATTCCATGTTCAGTGTTCAGCCCTCCCTATCATCATATGTGTCCATCCCCACCTTTTGTGTGTATACTGCCCCTGTCTGCCTGTGTCTGTTCTCTGTGTTTGTCGGCTCCTATTACATGCCTTTCTCCTTTTATTTCATCCACATACATCCCTTAGTACCTTCTTCACCTACCCTTTCTTTGTAAATCTTGCAAAAGGGCTGTCACCCCAAAAATGTACAACCCCCACCAATTACACCTTACAGTTACCCTTCTGAATTAACCTCTTCTTGCTCTTTTCTCACTTTCCTATCTCCCCCATTTCTTCACGATTTATCTGGTGAGCAGGATTGCCAATGTGTTGTACACATCCATATTGGTCTTTCTGTTAGCTGCTATGCTGAGTTGTGATGCCTTTCTTATAGCAGTTGGCTGTTATTTGTAGCTGTACATCACTGCACTACATGCATGAGCACATATTGACTGACCTATGATAGCATGCCTTAACATGATGTCACATCAGGCATGTGCACTGCTCTAACATTGCTTTTGCCATATGGTAATATATCGCTACTCATCCTATGAGTCCCAGTAATTTTCTCAAAAAAAATGTGTGTCTGCTTTATTTAGTGAATGCTTACTTGCAATTTTTTTAAAGTTCAACATGTTTCTACCAGATTTGTAAAATGACATATTTGGAGCTTTCATTATGAATGATTCTTCTTGCACATTTCAGTGCAAAACGGTGAGTAACGACAGAAATATATTTGACAAAGCAGGTATGAAACCTCTTTTATGGCAGGAACTCTGACTGATAACATCATCATTTATACTGACACATAAAATGAGCATAATGAAGGTTTTGTCCCCATGCATTACAAAGTATCAAAGTTATAGCTGTTTTTTTCAATGGTGATTATTTCCTCAAATTCCACATTTCTACAGCATATTTGAAAACACCATCAGTGGGACCTCACTCTGTCAATGCTGCCTTTAAAATTAATAGTCTAAAAGTTTGTCCCAAAAGATTCATTGCTGACAAACATATGTTTCATTTGGCAAACACTTCATCATACCTTTTATAAATATAGA